>NC_056731.1:513308686-513388686 GCF_019279795.1 Protopterus annectens
TGGAGAGTATACAGAAGGTAAGGTTGCTCATTTTAGTAGAGTGGATTAGCATTAGTTGTGTTTTCTTGGTATTTAGCATGAGTTGTGAGTTGTTAAGCCAGTTCTCTATTTCAGAGAAGGCTTCTTGGGCTTTTTGTTGGAGAAGTTGGATGTTGGGTGCAGAGCATATGAGAGTTGTGTCTTCAGCGTATTGGACTTTGTCAGCTTTAGAGGTAGTTGAGTGGAGTTGGTTTGTGAAGATATTAAAAAGAAGGGGTCCTAGGATTGATCCTTGTGGTATGCCTAAGGAGGTTGGGAGTGGGAGGGATAGAGAGTTAAGCCATTTGAAGGATTATTGGTGGTTATCTAAATAGCTTTTAAACCAGAGGAGGGTGGGATTGGTAAGTGTGAGGTAAGAGAGACAAGCAGTAGTTTATTATGTGAGACTGTGACGAATACCTTGGATATATCTAGGAAGGTAGCTGAGACAAATTTACCTAGATTCTTGTGGGAGTTTACAGTATTGGTGAATTTGAGTAGGGCAGTGGTGGTGCTGTGGGATGGGCGAAATCCGTGTTAGGTTGAGGAGAGAAGGTTGTTGGTGAGAAGATAGGAGAGGAACTGGTGATGAATACATCTTTCTAGTATCTTAGAGAGGGGTGAGAGAATTGCAATTGGTCGATAGTTGGAAAGGTCTAGGGAGGGGCCACCTTTGTGGAGTGGTATGATATATGAGGCTTTTCATAGGAGTGGAATGGTGTGTTCGGTGATGGATCTATTTATTAGAAGTGAAATGGGATAGGCTATAGCTGTGGATGCAATTTGGAGGTATTCGGCAGGAAGGCTATCAGCTGCAAGGGTGGTTGGTTTTAGTTTGGCTAGGAATTTTTGGATGGTAGGGGTAGGAACAGACAAGTGTGAAAGGTATGGTATTGATTTGAGCCTGAGGTGGTTGTGGGGTGTTGGAGGAAGTGATGTTGTTTAAGAGTTTGAGTACTGAGGAGGTGAAATAGTTATTAAAGCTGGAGGCTATGTCCAGGTCTCTACCTATTATATTGGGTGTGGGAGTGGTGGTTCTTCCGGGTTGTTTGATGTTATTTATTGTTGCCCAGAATTTTTGCGGTTTGGTATTGAATTTGTTTTGTTGAGTGATACAGTCATGTTGTTTATCAAGCTTAACCTGCTTTTTTGCTTTGTTTCAGACCTTGTGAAAGGTTTGCCAAGCTGTGGGTGATCTGGTGTGGCGCCAGGTTTTCCAGGCTTTATCCCTGGCTCTAAGTAGGGCTTTTGTGGTTTTCTAGAGCCAAGGGGTAGGGTTGCTATGTATCCTGATAGTTTTTAAGTGGGCTAGTTGGTTGAAGATATTTAGCAATGTGGAGTTGAAGTAATCAACTGCTTTGTGTAATGAATGTATTATAGTGGGAGGGTGGCTTAATGGCTAAGGTGTTTGCCTTACAAACACAAGGTGCAGGGTTTGAGTCTCACAAGGGATAATTGGCTAGGCTTAAAATGGCTCACAAGGGCAGTTAGCTTAGTACTAAACTATGAACCTATGAAAGGGTTTTGATGGGAGACCAGTTGCAATGTTGCAAGGCTCTTATGAAGTGGTCTCTAGGAAAAATTTTGTTAGAGCGGGTTTGTAGAAGGGAGGGAGAGTTAATTATTTTAAGTTTTTGCCTAAGAATAAAAGTGGGGCTGTGGTCGCAAAGAGAGTTTAGTAGGGTGCCACATTGATGGCTAGTATTTGGTTGATTTGTGAAGATCCATTCAAGCATAGATTCTCTTTTTGTGGCCTTATCAATGCGTGTGGGAGTATCTATAAGTTGGTTGAAGTTATATAGGTTAATGTGGTGGGTGGGGGTGGGAGAATGGATGGAGTTCTAGTCAATGTTTACATCACCTAGCATGATAGTTTCTTGAGGGAGGGAGTATAAGGCCCAGATAAGTATAGATTCTAGGGTGGTTAGGTTGTCACCCGGGGGTATATAGATACTCTGTAGGTTTGCTTATGTTGGTTAAGGGAGAGTTTTGCAAAGAGAGTCTCTGCATTGTTTAAGTTGGGGGAATCCTTTTGGAGGAGTTGGAGTTGTAGGTTGGTTCTGTGAAGTAGAGCTAAGCCTCTGCCCCTTTCATGTAGCCGGTCTGCCCTGAGAATGTTATACCCAGGTGGGGTGATGGAATTATCTTTAATATGTGGTTTAAGCCACGTTTCTTTTATGTAGCCGGTCAGCCCTGAGAATGTTATACTCAGGTGGGGTGATGGAATTATCTTTAATATGTGGTTTAAGCCACGTCTCCGTGATGAGAATAATATCAGGGTTATATAAGGAGATGGCAGTGTGAAGGTCTTCTATTTTATTTATGATACTGCTGGTATTCATATTTAGTATCAGTAAGTCGGTGGGTTTGTGCTTAGCTGGGTAGTGATGGGTGCATGGCTTATTAGCAGGGGTTGCTGGCCCGGGGTTGGGGTGAATGTCTCCTCCTAGTAGTAGATGGGTAGTTATACAGGTGATAGTTTTTAGGTACTGGACGATTAGGCAGTGAAATTGTAGACTTGGTTGCTTTTTAGATGGATAGAAGTGGTACATGGAAGGGGCATGGTATATGGGAGGATGGGTGTATATGGTGGGGTATATGCTTACGTGAGTGGGGATGATAGTAATGTTGTGGGTTAGGGTGGGGGATTTGGGTTGGATACAGGTGAGTGATTGTGAAGAGATAAGAGGAGCTGATGGTAGCTATGGAGAGGCAGGTGAATAGGGATGTTAATCCCAGGAGGGTAGAGTGGAGATGAGATTTAGGGGTAATGAGACATAGTGGATATATACACATATGACACTGTTCTCTAAACTCAGCAGTGACACTTTTGTTTCTTTGAAAGCTAGACTATTGTTTTACAGTTTATATATTGATGAGTTTGTAGCACTCTCCAAAAGGTTTATGCATTAGAAGCATTTAAGGTTACAGCTAGCTCATGAACCAGCAGGTGTTGCAATAAAACAAACATGTTCATAGTAATAGAATTTGGTTTACATTATCGAGGGCGTTACAACATTAGTATTATCCTCCATGCAGTTTAGCACTGAGATCACTAATTCCTGTTTGTCTCATGAGTTCAGAGCTGAAGATGTACTTAGAGAAAGCTGTTAATATACATGCATTCATTTGTCTCATGTCAATACCAGCAAAATATTAAACATTATTGAAGGGCAGAACAGCAATAGTGACAAACACAAACCCTCTGTTTCTCACACCAAACAAGCATACAAGTACAATTATCTGAAAACCGAACGCTTGTTCCTCGCTCTTTAACAAAAAAAAACACAAAACAGTTGGATTTTCACACAAGTAGACCAGACACAATAAATAACTTAAAAAACAATTATCAATGTATTTACTTAAGCTGAAGAAAGCTGCAGAATAGGGCTGCTGGCACATTTGGCAGTAGAAAGGTTGCGTTGCTATAGAAAAAGTATAAAGAAATCAAATTAAGATTAGTTAAAGGGTTAAGAATCAGACTTTATTGTCTTAAATGTTAGCACTATAACATCAGGCTTAGTAGCTTAAAATCAATTTCTCATCAGGGAATGAGGAAGTGCAAAAATATAAAGAAGAAAATCTAGAGAATTTTGATATGTATAAAAAGAGAAACGTGGACATGGAAAAGAAAGAGAGATCTGATATTATGCAATACTTATGCAAACGAGAAAGCCAAGCTAATCAGTACAAAAAAACAGTTCAAAAGATATTTGAAAAGAAATACAGACAAAGGCATCCATATGTAGAAAATTTCACAATACAAAAAATAAGATCACAAAGGGGGAATGTAGAACAGAAGATCAGTAAAACAGAAGTTAAACAAATAAAACCTGAGGTTATGCAATACATGTGAAGTGAAGGATTTAGTGTAGAAAGTCTAATGTAGGTTATGTCACAGCATGATAGAATTAGTCCCTATATTAAGGAGACGCCAGTGGAACAGGAAGCATCTGATCACTTGCACATGAAGATACTCTGCAGCCTTCAGTAGGAAACCACTACGAACATTCAGTTGGAGTTACACAGCAAGGGAAGGAGCAGGAAACGATGGCATCTCTGACACAGTTAATGTTATGGAGTGATAGGCCAGTGAGAGCCCTTGATGTTTGCAGATGACATTGTGATCTATAGTGAGAGTAGGGACCAGGTTGAGAAGACCCTGGAGAGGTGGAGATATGCTCTAGAGAGGAGATAAATGAAAGTCAGCAGGACTAAGACAGAGTATATGTGTGTGAATGAGAGGGAGGATAGAGGAATGGTGAGGATGCAGGGAGTAGAGTTGCCGAAGGTGGATGAGTTTAAATACTTGGGATCAACAGTTCAGAGTAATGGTGAGTGTGCAAGAGAGGGGAAGAAGAAAGTACAGGCAGGGTGAAGTGGGTGGAGAAGAGTGTCAGGAGTGATTTGTGACAGACAAGTACCAGTAAGAGTGAAAGGGAAGGTCTACAAGAGGGTAGTGAGACCAGCTATGTTATATGGTTTGGAGACGGTGGCATTGACAAAAAGGCAGGAGTCAGAGCTGGATGTGGCAGAGTTAAAGATGTTAAGATTTGCACTGGGTGTGACTAGGATGGACAGGATTAGGAATCAGTATATTAGAGGGTTAGCTCAGGTTGGACAGTTTGCAGACAAAGCCATAGAGGTGAGATTGCATTGGTTTGGACATGTGCTGAGGAGGGATGCTGGGTATATTGGGAAAAGGATGCTAAAGATGGAGCAGCCAGGTAAGTGGAAAAGAGGAAGGCCTAAGATAAGGTTTATGGATGTGGTGAGAGAGGACATGCAGGTGGCTGGTGTGACAGAGCAAGATGCAGGGGACAGGAAGAAATGGAAACAGGTGATCCGCTGTGGTGACCCCTAACCGGGAAAAGTCAAAAGAAGAAGAAGAAGGCCAGTGAGAGCCCTTATGGAAAAGCAATGGATGACACAGGATGAAGCTGAAGGGAATGTGGCACAGGAAGATGCTCTGAAACTTTCTATAGAGTGCCCACAGGAAATGGACAACAAAGAAATGTGCCCATAGTTTAGGAGAAAATGATCTAAGGGAAGAATTGCTTGATTTAATAGAAATGGATAGACGTATTAAGATCAATGAAACAGATAGATTACAGAAAGAAAAATAAGACCCAAAATGTTAAACGTCTAATAAAACAAATGAACACTGTAATCAAGGCTATTCAAAGGAATTAATGTGATTTAACAGACATAAATAGGATACATTACTGTGCAGCTAAATTAATAACAGATAAAGTCTTACCGCAGAAACACAGTGCAGCGAGGGAAAGGAAGGGGGAGAAATCAAATGCCATCATGGAAGTATCGAATGGAGAAAACTATAAAGCAATTAAGGCAAGAAGTGTTACTGTTAGAAAAGGATCGAAAAGGAACAGATCAACAAAAATACTTAGAAACATAGACATAACAAAAGCAATGCACAGTATCAGAAAAGACAAGTATCTATCATACACTATTGCAAATAATCTAAGCTAAAGCTCTCAGCACAGGCAGAAAAAACTTAGAATATATTCAGACAAATATAAAGGAAAAATACAAAATAAGCAATTCACTGATGACTCAAAATTTTTTATAGAGAATTGGGAAACAAGGCAAAAGCAATACAAATACCACCAAAAAAGAAGAAATAAACACATTTTGGAGAAATATATATGAAGACCCTGAGGAATATAACAAAGAGGCTGAATGGACAGAAGAAGTAAAAGAAACAGAAAGAAGTTCAAATGTACAGGATATGAAATGGGATGAATAACTGCCACAGAAAGTAAAACAAAATTAAGAAAATCTCCTAAATGGAAAAAATCCAGGCCCAGATGCAGTACCCACCTTCAAGCTAAAAGTATTAACATCTTTATATTATGGGACCTGATAACATCCCAGGCTGTGTCCTACATGGGCTCCAACAAGAATTAGCAATGCCATTGGGTACTCTTTTTAATCATACCACAGAATTCAACAAAATCCATGTAGGCTCCATGTAGAGCCCACATGGAATGTATCTGTGTACACGGCCATGGTTCCTCCTCAGCAGTGCACTATACATAATAATCATGCACTGCCAAGTGAGATCACAGTAACATGGATATTGAATCCATGCAGGCAGCATTGTACAGGCTGTCCAGTAGTTGTGGAGTGTCCAGAAAAAATCTGGAGAGTTGTTAAGCACAGCACAATAGGTGAACAACAGATTTTTTTACATGAAATTGCAATTTAAGTATTATTTTTTATTTTTTTTTACATTTATGTGCTTTTTGTGTGGCGTGGCTTGGTGCTTAGAGATGCCGAGCAACACTTATATATATATATATATATATATATATATATATATATATATATATACATACATCTGGTATATTTCTAAAAATAGAAACCAGATGTAATCATTTTAAACATTTTTTACAGCTTGTTTGCCCAGCACAGCACAGTGCTTCACAATGCCAAGCAATGCTTTTGGGAGGGTGGCCTAATGGTTAAGTTGTTTGCCTTACAAACACAAGGTGCAGGGTTTGAGTCTCACAAGGGATAATTGGCTAGGCTTAAAATGGCTCACAAGGGCAGTTAGCTTAGTACTAATCTATGAACCTATGAACCTATATACAGCAGACATCTGGTATATATCTAAAAATAGAACATGGATGTATTCAATTGTTGTAGTTCTGAAGTGCTTAGCAACACACAAACCTGCACAGTGAAGCTGCACACAGTTAACAGGCACCTTAATAGTATATGTGCAGATATACTAGTTCCCTTCACTATCCATTTGTCTAGAGAGATAGAATCATTACCTCCAGGGTAATAGGTCCTGGATTAGAGGCCTGAGCAGTCATACTTTTACATTATTTGCCTTGAAAATGTGTCAGGTGACTAAAACTTATGTTTAATTTAAAATTAAAAATTGTTAAAGCGTTGTTGCCTCACAGCAAGAGGTACTCTCGTTCGATTCTCAGCTGGAGCGCCTTCTGTGTGGATTCTGCATGTCCTCCCCGCGGTCGAGTGGCATTCGAAGGACATGTGTAGAATGGGCATGCCTACATTGAAGGTTGGGCATCGAGCTGGCACCTTGGCACCCATAAAAAATCTACTGCCAATCATTAGCGGACCGGAGTTCCGCTGTGGCGACCCCTAACTGGGAAAAGCCAAAAGAAGAAGAAGAAGAAGAAAAGCTGCATGATGTTAAGCAGTGCTTAAACATGGTCAACAGTCTAGTCCTGTTTGCATGTTGCTAAGCTTCACTTAAACACCGTTTGTGTGAGTTTATGTGATGCTAAGTGGCGCTGTGCTCTTTTTGACAGTTACTGTATGAATGCAGTCTATATAAAGGCCAATAGGCAGGAATTACACATCATTCTTTGGAGTGTACACTTGGCTGTGGATATTCCTGGTGCAGTTGGAGAAGGAGTACACTTTTGGGTGCAGAGGTGGGGTGTGCTGAAGTCCAGAGTTTTTGTTGGAATCCTGGTTAAGAGCTAAGAACCCCAGCTTCTGCAGGACGAATACCAGGGCTCAGAGTGTAAGTCTGAGGCCTGGGACTGGTTGGCCAGGGAACTTACCAGTGATACTGGTATCCCCTGGACTGGTGAGCAGTGTTGTCACTGCTACGATGACCTTAGGCATAAGAAGAGTGGAATCTTGGACATCTGGGTCCAAGAGGCTAGGGCTGGGCAAACTCCACAGATGTCTAAGTATTTTTGTCAGTGATTTAGAAATATACAAGCTGAATCTGTGAAAAATTGGTATGCATAATGGCTTGCTTCTCTTACCACAGCTGCAGAAGAGAGGGCTCACAATGTCCAGTCCCATGCAGGGCACCTGGCAAGGATGAGGCAAATGTGTGGTGAGTAAGAAAACATTAAAGTAAATAACTTAATGCATAATGTAATTATACAAGAAATTAATTACAGAGCTTGCAGTCTTAACAGTCAGGTATGACATACCTGGGATGGACACCTTAGATCTTTATTAATGTGTTACTGCCTAGCTGAAATCCTGAAATGTTAAAGCAAGTTAAAGCAAGTAAGCATGCAGTACTGTGTAGAATAGCTTTCAAACATCAGTTAGTGTGGAGGTCTACCCAAATTAAGAGTCACTGTTCTGGTCTACTGATTGTCTGAAATATGTTGTACTTTGCACTCAATAAATGAACAGGGTATATGGGTTACTTATCAGAAGACCTACACAGCCATCCATGGTCTACATGCCAGAGTTGAAGCAACATTAATCAATAAATTGTAAAGGGTGATGGTGCTCTGATATGTAATGTTGTCAAATAAAGGTTCACTATTCCTGTATTCACTGCATGTGTGTCCTAATCTGACACTAGTCAAGTGTTAAATGTAAATGAATAAAGAATGTTGCCACAAATCTCTGAAATTAATGCAGTGCAATACCCAGAGTAAGGTTCAAACCTGTGGTCTGCTCATTCTGTCTGAAATAATGCTGTATATTCCACCCAGTCAATGAACATGGCATATAGGTAAGGTAACTGAAGTCCTGGACTGCTATCCATGTGTCTAAATGACAGATTTTAAGGAACATTATCAATAAAGTTTAAAACAGGAGTGTGCTTTGATAAGTAATCTTTTCAAAATAGTGTTCATTATTCCTGTATTCACTGCATTTGTGTTCTAATCTGACACCAGTCAACTGTTAAATATAAATGAATAAAGAATGTAGCCACAAATGTCTGAAATGAGTGTAGTGACACCAGTCAACTGTTACGTATTAGCTAAGAAATAATGCATCATCAAATGTCAGATCTGCATGCAGTGCAGTATCCAGAGTGAGCAGCAAGCCTCAGTTCAGATAATTTCCCTGAAATATGCTATATATAGCACTCAGTAAATGAGGAGGGTATATGGTTAGGTCAACAGACAACCTACACAGCCAAACATGTGTGTAACCGCCAAATTTAATGTGACATTAATCATTACAGTATAAAAGGAAATGGTGCTTTGATAACTTCTGTAGGCAGCTGAACTGCTCATTATGCACGTGTTCACTTGGTTTTCAATGTGATACCAGACACAGCTATGGATGTGTGTAAATGTAATATTTCACACAAAATGTTGCAGTAAGAGTCTTAAAGGAGGTGGTGTTTTGAGAATTCATTATATTGAAATAAAGTGCACATTATTCCTGCAGTCACTGCTTGTGGGTTCTAATCCCATGATAGCCAGCTGAGAAATGACCAGCTGTCTAGTGTACTTAGTGTACACAAGCATACCTCTTAACTGTCATGCTCTTGAAGAATGTAATGACTACTGCTCCATATACATGACATTACATGGAATGCACATTATTGGTAAATCCATTTCCAGAACACCTTGGTACTAATGTATGAGCACACTGTGTAAAACAGTTCCCTGTAGTTATGTCTGTGTACCAGCATTTCTTAATGCTTGGCCCATACTTTCCCATGTTAACAGGCTGAGAGCTCTGTATGTGCAATATCATCTATACAAAATTTGCAGTTACTGCACTCACAACTGAAATTGCACATCTGTGGAAATATGCATTAGTAGTCTGTGCAGTAGTATTTCTTGCAAAGTTTCTAATGGTATTTCTCTCTCTCTCTCTCTCTCTCTATCCATCCCTTACCTTCTTTAATTTATTAATTTTAGTCATTATTATGATTTGATATTAACATATTATTTGCAACTAACTGCTATGTTGGCCTTTACACAATGTGTTCATACTTTCCTTTATATTATTTATTGTTGTGATCTTCATTATATACCTTTATATTTATTTTGATTAATCAATATTATCTGTTGTTATTCTAATACTAACATTTGTCTGATTATGTTTATTGTTACCTTATGTTTATATTTAATTTACTACAGGGAGACAAGGTAGGCCAGTTCCTAGCAATCCACCTACCTTGGCTCCCCTGGCCGTGGCACCTGGGCCCATCACGTCTGAACTGCAGTCTGGTGGTGCCCCCTCTGCTGCCCTGTGGCATCTGTTAGTTCTTCCTCACAGGCTGGGAATGGGCCCCTCTTTGAGAGTGGAAGTGGAGGGTGATTATGCCACCCGTGAGGAACTACCAGGCATGGTGCGTAGGTTGCTGTGCCAAAGTCTCAGTTCATGCTACACTGGATGGACACCATGCTGTCCATCCTGGTGAGGCAGCCTCACCCTGGACACTGGTGTCCACTACTGCCACCACAGGAGTAGTGAAGAAGCAGTGCTAACAGTCTCATGGGTGAGGACTTGAGTCACACTGCTACCGTGTGTGATGTTCATGGGACTGAGATTCCATAACACCCTCCCCATCCAAGGCAGGTACCCCCTCTTGTGTCACACACCAACTTTGTCTGCTGTCTTGTCTGTCTTATCTGTCTGCCAAAACTTCCTCACCTTCCTAATTTACCTCATCGACATGTACCTATGTCCCTTCCCCAACATTCCACTCACACCTTAAAAAAAATGGGCACCTGTCTCAAAAAAAAAAAAAAAAGTATCGTCCTATACGTAGCTCTCCATTTCACACACATGTCCACTGGACATACTTAATTTAGTCCAATTGGCCTTCTGTTGTCCTCATCCCTTTCTCTGTGGGTAACAGTCCAAACTGAGCTAAAAAATCTGTTAAAATGAACAGTTGCTACTGTACAAGAAATGGGTAGCTGTTTCTTTCCTGCACATCCCCATCTGCCTTTCACTATGCTTTTACCCCTGCTTGCACTCCATTTCACCACTGTCCTATCTCCCTATTTTTCATTTCTTTAAATAGTTTTTTTGCATGATGCTGCATGGCAGGCAGTGTCACTAAGCTCAGCTAAATGGTGCAATATTGATGTGTGTGAAATAAAACACTTTTTTGAAACCAGGACCATTACACCTGCAGGCCATTGCATCGACCTGCCAAGCCATACAGCTGTTACTTAACACAGGTCTTTTAAGCAAAATAAAACCAAAAACCTGGAAACTATTTATTTATTTTACATTTGTTAATCAGGATAGTCCAACTGGATACATGTCCATTTTCAGTGGAGGCCCAGGGAGAAAAGCTCCAAGGAAACATATATGCAAGACATACAAACAAAATATTCTAACATGTTTCTAGTATATACAACCAGACCATACAGATGAGCACACATTATTAATTCATTGACAAAGACATATAGAATGATCAATACATATGCAAACAATATTAAAGTATGTTAAATATCTAGAGTCAGATCATTCATCTGAATGTGGTATTGATAAGACTGTGCAGTCCTATCAGGAGACTATGTGTTTAAGGAAAGAGTTACTGCAGTAATGGAGTAGGACTGAAGTTAGTCTGGTGTGGATCAGGGACATAACCATTTGTTGTTGAGACCTACACCAAAAGAACAAACTCTCCAAAACCCTACTTCAATACACACAGCTTCATAACCTTGTAAAAAAAAAAAACAAATCATTAGAGACAAGAAAACTACTACATCAAACTCCAGTCCAACCATGCAAAAAACCACAAACAATTCTGGAACTCCATAAATGCACTGCTCAACCCAGGCATCAAAAATAATCCATGCCCAGACCCCCGCCAAACCTGATCAAGAACTAGCCTCAACATTTAACTCATTATTTATTGACTCCATAACTGAACTAACCAAAACCTTCCCAAATAATAATCTCTCTCTGTTTCTTTCCTCCACCACTACCTCTGCTATGCCTACTGACCCCAAATCACCCCTTTCTTCAACCTCAAATCAATCTCTACCAACTACATAAAAAGACTTCTCTCCAAATTAAAACCCTGCTCTAGGGACCCTGACAACATGCCTTCAATTTTTCTCAAGTTTGCTGCTGATGGGATCGCCTGTCCCATTAGTATCTTAATCAACAGATCCATAAAAGAATCCTACATCCCCAAATGCTGGGGCAAGGCATACATTCTACCTTTTCATAAAGGTGGCAAAAACACCAATACCTCAAATTTCCATCCCATAGCTATCCTCTCCCCAATCTCTATAATCCTGGAAAATGCATCCTTCCTAACTCATAACCATCTTCTCACCCTTATCCAACATGGATTCTGACCAGGGCACAGTACCACAACAGCTCTCCTCTCATTCCTTGACACAGTCAATTGTGCCAGAGATTCTGGGACTGTGGTATCCACAGTGCTCTTGGATCTCTCCAAAGCATTCAATGCCATTTCTCACACCCACCTACTGAGCCATCTTTCTAACCTTGATCTCTCCCAAAATACCCTATCCTGGTTCTCCAGCTGCTTGTCTAAAAGATCTCAAGCTGTGAGATGGAGAAAAGGCATCTCTTCTTTTCTCTTTACCCCCACAGGTGTACCTCAGGGATCCATACTCTGTCCTATGCTGTTCAATATCTTTATCAACACCTTTCTCTCTGCCATTTCCAATACAACAATAATCCAATATGCAGATGACTCAGCACTAGTCTGCTCTGCCACTAACCTCCCCAAACTTCTACCTAAGAACCAGACTGCCTTCTCAACCACAGAGGCCTGGATGCTCCAAAACCACTTCTCTCTAAATGCCAATAAATCCGAAATATTAATATTTTACCCTCAAAATCCTTCCCTTTTGACAAAACCGCTTTCCAAGTTTTAAGCCAAAACAACAATCCTATCGAAGTTGTTCCCCATGCTAAATTACTAGGTGTTATTATAGATGAGTATATAAAATTTGACAGCCACCTACTTCAAAACATAAAGAAAACCCACCAAAAGCTTGGTATGCTTTAAAGGAACAATTGCTTCCTCTCACCCCATACTAGACTTACTCTCGCCTCCACTTACCTCCTTCCCTCCCTAATGTATGGTGCTCCCTTGCTAACTAACCTATCGATCTTCATCACTTCCAAGTTAGAAAACTATTACAACAACATTTCCAAATTTGCCACTAACACCAAACACTCCTCCCATCACTGTGTAGCCCTCCACTCTTTCAACTGGCTTGAACTACCAAACTAATTGGATTACCTCCAACTGATCACAGCTCATAGATTTCTCTTCAACCCTACTAGATGCCTCGCTCTCCCTAACATCCTTCCTCCCTACCTACCAAATAGAACTCTTGTGGTCACCAGGACAACTATTCCTCTCTTTTTCCCTAGCCAAAAAATGGAATTCTCTTCCCCCTACCCTAAGGACAATGCAGAACTGGTAAAACTTTAAAACACAACTCCATTCTTACCTTTGCTCTAAATGGAAATGTACATATATCCTTCACACTTAGCTCACCCCTAACTCTTCTATTCCTCCCTTTTAGCCCAACAATCTGCTTCAAGTACCAAGTTATACACCACCCATTTCACTCTATTATCCCTTAACATTATGATCTGATACTGCCTGTCGACAGACATCAATTATAAATTGCAACCATTTCATCACCTTGGGATGTTTGATGTGTTCCACCATGTGATTATGAACATGTTCTCAAAATTATAACTGCTTACTGCATGGTATTTCTGTTTGATATTCTTTATACTGTTGTAAATATTCTCATTTTTGCAATTGTATACTTGTACTTTGTATTGTGGAGCTTTTCTCTGCAGGCCTCCACTGAAAATGGGCTCTCTGGGCTCAGTGAACTTCCCCAGTCATCAAACTGGAAATAAATGAATAAATAGTATTTGCCATTTTACTCATCATTAAGTGTGTTTAAACAGTGCCGCGCATCGTGCGGCATAGCACAAATGTGTTAAACAATAATGGAAAAAATGTAAGTGTACATTGGAGTCTGGTATAGGAATGCATCACTCAAAAGCCAGACACAGAATAATGGATGTAAGTGAGGTCTATAACAGCAGCTAACTGCGCAGCTCTATCTGCAACAGTTAAAAAATACACCTGCTAAAACTGTAATGGAAAAATAGGTGTTTAACTGGGACTGTGGTGGAGAAATACATCCCTATAAAGCCATGCACATAATAATGGATGTAAATGAGGTATGTAACACCATGTAAGTGTGCACGTATATGTTGAAAAATGGGTCTACTATACATGGTCGACATTTCAGAATACGACAAACCAGTAACCCAAACGAAGACTTGAAACAATACTGATAGCAGTCACAAATCACCAAACTTGCTATAAGCACTCAAAAAATGTAAAATCAAAGTGTGCAAAAACACAGCTTTATTTTTAGCGCTTTTGTCAGAATATAACAAAGACTTCTTCAGAATACTAGAATCAATGACCACATAAATCTTAAATACTCTCATTCAATCAGTCATGTGATAAAATAATCCAATAAAAGCCCAACTGATACATTTAAAACACACAAGGTGAATTCTCTTAAAGACTTAAAACAAAAAATAATGTATGTTAAAACTACTGCATATTAAATAAAAGCAAAGAAACCAACATTCATTGTGCCTTACTTTATTAAAGTGATAAAAGTAACTACACCCTGTATGAGCGCAGTTTTAAAAAACTATCTAAAGAGATACCATCATTTAACCCAGGTGCACATACGGCATTCAACCTAATCTGCCAACATAACTCTTTAAAATCTAACAAGTCTTCCCAAGGTCTTCCTCTGGGTTCCTGTGGGTCTTTTTCAATGACAACAAATTTGAAGCCATGTGAATAATTATTCTCAATATCCCTATATAGTGCACTGTTTTTGTTTTTATTTTTGATGTCTCTAGCATGCTCGTACATACGTTCTTTAAGTTTTCTCTTGGTCTTGCCAATATAAAAACCAGAACAAGACTCACACAAAGCTGCATAAACAACACCCACAGTGTCACAAGTAAATGTTCCTCCTATTTTGATGTAACTATTATTTATTTTGACCTTATTTACTAGTTTAATTAGTGAACACTGAAAACAAAATCCACATTTTTCATTCCTATAGCCTTTCCTTTCTTGGTACATTGTCCTTTCTTTTCTGACAGTTGTTTAAACGTATACCCTTTTCTAAAGACAATACTGGGTTTGGAACCTAATTTTTCCATAATTCCATCGAAACCCTGGAAGATATGCCAGTTCTTATTTAAGATGTAAGATAAAAATTGATGGTCTACATTAAACCTAGTAACAAAAGAACAAATATAATCTTTATTAACTGTTGATATTTCTTGTTCGTGGTGACTGTTTACCGAAATAATTTTATTACCATAATTCAAAATTGGTACTATCAAACCTTGTTCCCTTTTAATGCTTATTTTGTTAAAAAAAATTATCCAAAAGTCCTAAAGGATAGTCTTGAGATAAAAACATATCCAAAAGTAAATGACAAATGAGCTAAAAAATCTTTGTCTTTCGTAACCATGCGGGCTAATCTAATAAATTGCCCTTTCACCAAGTTATTCTTTACATGCAAGGGATGACTGCTATTATAATGCAGTAAGCTGTTACTGTAAATTGGTTTTCTAAATAAATTGCTTACAAAACAGTTGTTCTCCTTTCTGATAGTGACATCTGAATAATGAATACTGTCCCTGCAATATGTATGAGTAAATTTCAGAAACTCTGTGGTGTTGTTAATGTAATCTATAAAATCATAAATTACTATCTCATCACCTGTCCATAAAAAAAATCATCTATATAAAGCAAATAATGAATCCATTTATCAGCAAATAAAAAATTAAATAAATATTTGCACTGCCACATTAACATGACAATGTTTGCAAAAATGGGGCAAATATTGCCCCCATTGCCACACCCGTTTTTTGATGAAAGTACTGACCTTCAAAAAAATGAAATTATTTTTTAACATGATGTCCATCAGAGTAACCAGAATAAGTACCTGGTTGTTAGTAAACAATAAACTACCATGCAAAAATTCTTCAAACCACTCAATACCAATATTGTGTGGAATGGAACCATATAAATTAACTACATCAACAGTCAAAAAATAAACATTCTTATCATAATTTTTGTGTCTTTTCCCAGTTAGGGGTCGCCGCAGCGGAACACCGATCCTCTAATAATTGGTAGTGGATTTTTACGTACCGGGTTACTGGCCCTGACGCACAACCTTCAACGAAGGCACACCCTATTCATGTATGCCTCCACAAAAAAGACGTTCTAGCTGAGAATCAAACGGGACAACGTCTTGCTGTGAGGCGACAATGCTACCGCAGCACTACCACCACAGTTTTATTCTTATCATAATGTGATTCATTTAATTTTTTTCAAAAAATGCCAAGAATCTATGCATATATGCTCTTCTTTTTTCAATACATCTTTGAGAGTATGATCCAAGTATTTTCTTATGAATTCCGTTTTCAAACCATTAGCACTAACAATGGGCCTCATAGAAGGGTCCAATTTTGGTGATTCGTGGCTGCTATCAGTATTGTTTCAAGTCGACATTTCAGAATGTCGAAGACCATTTGGCCGAGACCATATGACTGACATTTGAAATATCGATCATGAAATTAAAAAAAACACAATGACAACTTACCTTCACACTGCTAGCAGAGGGGCTTTGGACCCCTGCACCCCTGTGGGGGGGGCTCCGCCCCATACACCCCCTTTAACTTAAATATACAAACTCTGAGATTGCACTACAGTGCGGAAAACATAAATCTTTCCATTCTCCACTGTACGGAGATGCCGGTTTTGCATGGTCGACATTTTGAATGTCGATCATATGGTCTTCGACATTCTGAAATGTCGACCATGTATAGGGGACCCATTGAAAAATACACCTACTGCAACACCGATTCATTAACTCAATCTGTTAAATGCTTTGACACCATTCATCTTTGATACACAAAGTCCTGGGGTCAAATCCAGTGGTGTGTAGCATTTAAAACACATGTAAATGTCCAACACCATTGTTAATTCTGTAATGAGTTAGTAGGTCATCAAGTATTTATCCACCCAAAGAATTTCAAATGCAATGTCTGCTGTTCAGTGATGGAAGTCAAAGGCCTGCAGATAGGAACACAGTTAACAAATTCCTATTACAACAATGGAAAGTGCATAGAGTGTCAGGCCATGCTTTACAATGCATTCACAGAGGATTTTAGGTTATGTAATAAAAAGGAGGCCCAGTAATATCAGACTGCAACACACAATCATTTGCTACTGATATTACAGATAAGCACATCTGAACAACTAGCATACACATATGGAGGTCATGCTAGCAACAAGGATTGCCAACACACACGTTTCAGATGACTACCATAACGTAGCACATCTCTTGGCAGTTGTCCAAATGATTGACGGAATGGTAAATTTACTCCCTACGTTGTTCAAGGACACAACAAACATGTTGCCTTTTACTCTGTCGATAATACCTTTGGCTGACATACTTACCTTAAACACATACCTCAATATCCTGTGCGATGGGTTCCCTCAGTCAGGCTCTGGCTGGCTCTGGCTGTGGGATAACAGGACAGTGAAAATGATTGCTTGTAAGATGGGAATTAATGGGTTTAATATGATGTGGTGACTCTGCACTGATGTGCGGTGTTTGCATTGCAAATAACGGTCTTCCTTTTATGAGATCATATTAGGCTCATAGGTGTTTACTAGGCAAACAACCACAAGGGCCTTTTTAAGCCAAGCCATGCATCTCAAATCTGACAAATTCTGATACCCTTTAAGTGTAAGCATGGGCCTGGGAGATGAACCAATTACCGCTTAGCTGTATCCATTAGAGACATAGGTGCCAAACCAAAGATGGATTTCTGGTTTCCAATCCAGTTGCCCAAGTTGAACTTAAATTGGATTAGGGAGGAACTCTGCCTCACATGGATGGGGAGCCTGCTCCATAGACGTGGTAGTCTCTGGGTTACATACCTGTCTTTCCAGCAGGTCCTATTTATATCACGGCAAGGTCTAAGTCTTTAGAATGCATAATTTTGGTACTGTTTGTTTTGTGGATATGCAGGAGGTCTGTCAGAATGGGGTCTGACAATGCCATGTATGTCAGGCATGGACCTCATGTTGATGTATTCAGAAATGTATTAGTTAATAAAAGATTAAGTTTTTGTGTAGCATTACATTGCTAAGAATTAAAATGCAACAGCTGTAGAGGCCACAAAAGAACCTCACAAAGATGATCTTAGGCCTTATGATCTCTGCTTGACTTACAAAGCCATGTCTGACCCAGCTCTGTTAGAAATGTTACAGCTAAAGAAATTCCAGTGCACCACATGCTCCAGGGACCTCAACCTCATTACTACAATCAACAGAACATGCTGGAGGGACAGGTTCATAACCCAGAGACTGCCCATGCTCTAGAATATACTGTAAGCCTGTTTTCCCCTCACTTTAAATTGCAATTCCTATTTGTATTACACTAACTTACCTTTAATTTTTTCTACAAACTGTCTAAAATTTCTCTAAATATTAAATGATCATCATATACCTTGTATAGATTCATACAAGACTAAGACTAACTGCTCTTGTGGGCTATTTTAAGTCTAGCTAATTACCCCAAGTGAGAATCAAACCTTGCACATTGTGTCTGGAAGGTAAACACCTTAATCATTAAGCCAACCTCTCACCTATGTTTTATGCTATGTCTAATTTGTTGTAATTATTTAAACTGCACGTTTTTGTTTTATTTTTGAAGATTGTAAAATTATTGTTCTTAAAATGTTTTCTAATAATTTGAAGCTTTTCTCCCCAAGCCTCAGCTGAAAATGAGCTTCTACCCAGTTGAACTTTCCCACTAATCAAATGTCATTAAAGAAATAATAAATAAAACATTATTAAACAATGTAATCCCATACAAAGAGTCGCTATCACTTTCTGTAGGAAGTGTACTATTTGAATAAATCTTCTGTAAAATAAGATTTTGCTCTTTTTTCTGACGCTTTGCCATTATTTTTAAAATCTTGTGCTAAGCCGTTTAAATCTCAGAAGTAGAGAGGTCTGGGTATAATGACTGCAAATGTACTATACCGAGCAAAATAGAATGGTTGTTATATTGAAAGAAATTACTTCTGAGAAATGACACCAAGTTATTTTTTCTGCCCCACCCCATGCTACTCCACTGGTCAAGTTTTCTTTCTTTTTTCACTCTGAAATATGCCTGTTTTCCTTAACCACCACCTGTATACAAGTCTGTGCCTACTGCTACAACATTTAAAAAGTACAGAAACCTTAAATTAACGGAATACCTACTGTTTAAATGTTGACATTAACTGGATGCTAGATATTCAGATTCAGAGATGTGAGCTTTGACATGTTCATGATAAATTAGACACATTATCCTGGGTGGCTTGTTATGAGAAATATGAGACACTCCTTGTTTCTGTCTCATTCTGTTTCTGTTTCATTCTTCCTGTAATGTTCAGCTTACCTCCTGACATCTTTTTGTCTGACAAATAATCGAGTCTCTCCGGTTAGAAGCATGTAGCTTTCACTTTGCTGCATTTGAGCAATGTTACATATTTTCATAACAAAAAAACATTGTATAAGCAAAGTCATGTTGCATTTCCTACCTTAGATCTTTTCAGATTGTAAACCACCAAACTGCAAACAGACATTTTTAATTTACATAATACACACAATGCATTATAATAAAATAGGTACTATTTCTTCTTAAATAACATGGAATGACATAAATCTATTACACCAGAATTTAAAATGTGAAGACAGCATAAGTCCCTACTGTGTATATCTGTTTATGCTAGGATTCTTCTGACTGATGTCACATGAAGCTCTAGGGAGCAAATGTTTTATGATATCCTAAATTCGTCTATAATGTTATATGTGTTTGCTAGTGGTTTCCGGAGTGTACTTAGACTATAGAATTGAACAAGTTACAATGAAAGGTGGTTAGGGTTTGTTGCAATTCACTTTACAGAAATTAAAAACAGGGCTATAATACAGACCAAGACTGATGAAATGGCTGTGGTTTCTCTGCTGACAAAAAATGTACCTGTGCGTAGACCTATGTACACCAATACTAGTATCTCTACAGTGACAGAGACCTGGTTCAAGGCTCCAGAGAGCACCCTTGCATTACCAGGCTATAATTCATAACAGACCTTTTGGACACTTAACCTGGACTGAAGCACTAAAGGCAGAGGTGTGTCCATATTCATTAAGGATATCCACACCTTAAAGCTAGTTGCTCAGCATAATTCATCTGAGATTATCCAAGTGCAACTAACTCTGGGCAAGACCGCAATCCAAATTGTAGCTTGCTACAGATCCCACACCATGCCCCAGGATTTCCACTCCTCATTTCTTGATACACTAGAAAATATTAGGGTACAACCTAACACCCTAATAATGGATGATTTCAACTACCCCACCATTAACTGGGAAAACTACTCATGTAGCAACTCTTGTGCTCAACGTTTTCTGGAATTCATAAATTCCAATGCCTTGGATCAACTTATCCACACCCCCACTAGGGGCAGTAATATCCTAGACATGGTCATTACCAACATAGGCAACCGGTGTTCCACACCAGAGGTCAATTCCTTGTTGGTCAGATCCGACCACAAGAAAATCACCTTAGACATCCACATCCCACCCCCACCCCCCATTAGGGAAACCATCGTAAAAAATTTCTCCAAAGCCGACCACATTTCTTAAGACAGAAGTGGCAAACTTCACAACACCCATGCTGACGGACAATAAAGGTACGACTACTGAATCCTATACAATTGCACTTTATAAGCACTTACACGAGTGCATGGATCATGCAATCCCTATCAGAACCAAGATGCTATCCTTCAAAAAAAGGAAGCCAATCTGGCGGCCCCCTGCTATAAACAAACTCTACAACAGAAGAAAGAAACTGTTGCAATAAAGAGTAAAATCCCATGATGGGGGGAACTCCGTGGTCAGCTTCAGTAAGAAGCTGAGATCCCGCATAAAATCCTCCAAAGCTAGTTACGAAAACAAAATCGCCACTGATTCTAAAGACACCCACAAAGCATTCTATAGCTATGTCAAGAATCTCAATGGCAACACTCAGATCTGCTCTGAGTTACAGCACAATGGCACTAAATACACAGAACCAACTGATATTGCCAACATCCTGGCAGATAGGTTCAGTGCTAACTTTACCTCTCTCTCATCCCCTAAAGGGCCCATCTCTATACCGGAAGAATGCAAAGTTCCTGTAATCATGGCTGCACAGGTAAAAAACACACTCTCCAAAGCCAAGAACACAGCATCCATGGGACCTGACTACATCCCAGGCTGCGTTCTACATGAACTACAGAACAAACTGGTACCCCACCTAAGTACCATGTTCAATCATAGCCTCATCTCAGGCTTTGTGCCCACTGAATAGTGCACAGCAACAGTTATCCCACTCCACAAAGGGGGAGCCACCATGGACCCAGGGAACTACTGCCCCATTAGCCTAATGAGCCTGGTCTGCAAAGCTATGGAACGTATCATCATGGAACTTATAAACAATGACATTGGTAATCTTCAAACTCTGGACCCTACCCAATTTGGGTTTGTAAAAAGCAGATCATGTCTCCTAAACCTGATAGACTTCTTTGAAGTGGTCACCAAAGCCATAGATGAGGGTAAGGTGGTTCACACAGCCTATCTAGATCTCGCCAGGGCTTTCAACACCATCCCCCACTCTGGAATTATAGATAAACTCACTAAACTAGGTATAAATCCCTATGTCACAAGATGGGTTGCCACCTGGCTCACTGACAGAACCTACACTGTGAAAGTAGCAGACCTAAATCCAACTTCAGGCTAGTGACAGGTGGAGTACCACAGGGTTCAGTCCTAGGTACTCTCCTGTTTGGTATCTACTTCTCTGAAGTACAGGCTAACATAGAAGGTCTTTGGCTAACAAAGTTCACAGATGACTGCAAACTAGGAGCCATAATCAAAACTCCTAATGATGTGAACATCCTACAAAAAGGCCTCACTGAGACAGATGCCTGGTGTCAAAGCCATGGCCTCAAGCTCAGTGCCAAAAAGTGCATTGTCATCCCTTTTGGTAAAAACTCTGTACCCATGAACTACTACATAGGCGGTAGTCTACTTAACACCAAAATTGTGATAAGAGACCTTGGGACACAGGTGGACAGTAGTCTCTCCTTTGATAATCACATTGCCACAGTAGTCAGGAAATCCTTCTATGTGGCACACCTCATCACAAAGGGTTTCTCATCCAGGAAAAAAGAGGTCATTGTTTCCCTCTACTCATCACTCATTAGACCCATTATAGAGTACAACGCCCCTTTTGGTATGTACCTCACAAGACAGCTACAACAACTGGAAAGGCCACAGAAATACCTCACAAAGAGGATTACTGGCCTCAAACAGATGCCCTACACAGACCGTCTCAAAAAACTCCAGCTTTACTCTGTCATATATCGCCTACTCAGAGGCGATCTCTGCCTAACATACAAAGTTATGCCAAACCCAGAGCTGTTGGACATGCTCCACATAAAGAAATCCCAATCCCCCGGAGCTACACACTCTAGGGACCTAAACTTTGTCAGCACAATAAACAGAACATGCCAGAGGGATAGATTCCTGTCCCAGAGACTTCCCATACTCCAGAATAAACTACCTATCTATATCAAACAAAGCTCCTCATTAGCACTCTTCAAGAAAAATCTTGATGACTGGATGGGAGATAGGAAATTCACCCCGGGGATCACTTCTGTGGCTCTGCTTGACAGGGACACAGGAAATTAATTTTCTTGTGTTGCAAAAGCCAGGGTACCATTTGGCTAGGCTTATATAGGCCCTGGGACCAATAGCCTAGTACCTACCTATGAACCTACCTATGAACCTATGAAAGAGGAAAAGTTCTGCTTGCACGTCTCTTAACTTATCCCAGGCTGCGTTATGGTGTGTTCATGGTGCAGTCTTTACAAAAACTCACACCAAAACCAAGGAATAGCTTTGGAACCATTTTACTTTTGTTAACTACAAAGGATGACCTGAGAAAAGTCTAGGTATTGACTGACCTGGTGTAGGCATGCTTACTCATTTTACTTAGAAATATGTGGGCTCACTTTTATGAATCTTCTGTGGTAACTGCACTTCAGAAAAAGTAGCAAAAACGAACATAATTTTTTCTGTTATGGTCGTCAGGAGCCTTTCACAGTTCTAGATTTTGAAATTTCAACTTTCCCCATTCTTTTGAACATGTAGAGTACTCCAAATGTAAACTAAGCATACCACTATTGTTACAATGTATCTTATTCACAGTAATAGTGTTACAATGTAACTTAATTACAATACTGAATTTGTAACATTTAAAGTGGCAATTTAGTCGGTGCTCTGATTTCGTCCCACATTCCCAAGACGTGCTGCAGGTGGACTGGGCACTCTAAAGTGGCCCTAGGTGTGAGTGTGTACATGTGCGTGCCTTCTGAGGAAAGATGGGCACTGGGCTGGCAACCCAACATCATAAAACTCTACTGCCACTTGTTCTGCAGCCCATTGATCCACTGGGGTGACCCCTAATGGGAGCGTCACAAAGGAGAAGAAGATAAAGAAGTATGGCAATTAAGTTGCTTAAATACAGTCAACAAGTAAGGCAAATATTGGTTTACATTTTTCATATTAAAATGTTTTTCTTACATTCAAATCTACCAAGACTCAGAACTCTGCCAAATCCTCTCCAGCCTCCCAATATGCTGCAGTTTGACAATGCATTAACTGAGTGTTAACAGGTATAAGTGAGATTGGTTTCTCAGGTAAAGTGATATATTAATATCTATAAAGTCCATAGGTGAGGAGGTTTCAGTAATACTGGATCACAAGCCTAATTCATGCAAAGCTTCAGAAACATTGCGAGGAGCTTCCCCAGTTATTGGGCTAGAAGTTGGGTCAGTTTTCTAACTTTCTGTCATGTGACTCATTATTCAGGTTAACAGTGTCTTGTATAGAAGCAGGGAATAAGTCAGGACTGGAAACTGATTTATGTCCCTCATTTGGCACATCAGCATAATCTCTGTGCCATCCTGTATGATCTCTATTCACTCCAGCTGAAACAGCAATATCATTAGTTATTTCTGATCAATATTTTAAATGGATAGAGAGTCTTTTGTAGTTATGAGCAAGATGGCAGCAGAAAAGAGAAAGAGAGAGGAGAGAGATGGGCCAACAATGATACTTTGTATTGAGCAATGCGTGCACACATGCGTACTGCAGAGGACGTGGGTCCCCTACTGATGTGCATAAAAAGAAACAACATGAAATATTACAAATACAGCAGGAGTAATGCTATCACTTTAATGTATTTAAGCCAGCATGCAAGAAAGGGTCATTGATGGACGTACTGATGTGTGCAGTAATACTGTACCAAGAAATACAGTAAATCCCAGGGGACTGTCAAATAGGTAGTCATATATAATTACCTAAACTGAGTGAAGTCCACTGTCAGCAGGTTTGAGTCTAGCTTTGTGTAACCCTTTGTCAGTCAGTTCCTGGTTGTAAGATGTCTCCAGATAAGGTTAGATGTTATGGACGATAGACTCTGGATGCCAGTTAACCTGTTGCCCAGATGATGCAGCTCAAATGTCCCTTCAGTATTGTAATGATCTGGTCACAGGATTTATTCTTGGATTGTTGTGGTTGCAGCAACTTCAAAGTTAATACATATATATATATATATATATATATATATATATATATATATTTTTTTTTTTTTTCACCTCACGCTCACCTAACTTCACGTCCTTCATCTGTCGTCACTCATAAGTTTACTTTGACCTGTATCCATTCTATTCTAGCTTAAATTACTATTACAAATGAGGAAACCCTTGATATACAGCAGGTATGCTGCCTCACTTACTGTTGTTACTACTCACTGAACTGACAATGTTTATTATGTTCAAAATGTAAAATGGTCTTACTCTTTATAGGTTAAGCATCTACTTCATTGTACTGTTAATTAATGTTTTTATTATCAGACTATATCTACTTTTGTTATGTTACATGTACTGTAAATTATGAAGCGTTTCTCCTTGGGCTTCCACTGAAAAAGGTCTTTGGCTCAGTTGGACTAACCCTGTCAACAAATGTCAAATAAATAAAAATAAATAAATAGTCTCACCCATAACACTGATTAATGCCACTCTGAAGAATTGTCATTTACTACAAAAATGCAGTATATTCTTTAAATAGATATAGACCAATAGTCTTCCTAGCTGATATAGTGAAATTCCATTTTAATTTTTTTTTCTTTGAATGTTATATATTTTGAGGAAATTCACACTGAGACAAAGGAGTAATGGCCTCACTTCCAAGCACAGGCTGAGCATTGCTTGGGCACAGGGAGCACCCATTGACTTGCTGGATAGCATTTACATTTTAGATAGGGAGATGTGAGCTCACCTTTACAGAGTTATGTGAGCTTACCTTTACAGAGTTATGTGAGCTTACCTTTACAGAGTTATGTGAGCTCACCTTTACAGAGTTATGTCAGCTTACCTTTACAGAGTTATGCGCCCTGCTGAGTACAACACAATCTGCATGTTGCATCAAGTTAAATCTGTATAGTTTACATACCATTATCCATTTATTTTTTGTTTTGCCTTTGCATATTGGTCAAATGGTGTTATCCAAAAACCTTTTCAGTGATGACCCAAGTCAAAGACGCAAAGACATGAAAAATAAAACCTGTACATGGCAAGCAGTATGTTCTTCATGTCAGTTGTGACAGTAAGTAACACAATAAGGAAACAACTATTTTTTTTTCTCCTGTTACTCTTGGCCCCTTACCGCTGAGTGGTGCGTACGCTGACCAGGACCCTTGCCGCACAAGAGTGCCTCAAAGACTAATATCCACCCAGAATGACCATCTAGTCTCTCACTGAACCCTGCTCATTGGTGGAATCCCTCCCAGCAGCAGTTACCCTAAACGCAGCGTATGTATACCCGTGTACCCGTGTACCCCTGTACCCGTATTTTTGTCTAAATTCTGTGATTGTCATTCTTCTGCCTTCCAACAAAGCAGTTCCTGGTCAGCTAAATCTCACCATTGCAACCCCCCCCCACTGCTCTCTCAATGTTCCCCAAAGACCTATAAAACTAGCTCACTGTTGTGCCAGAGCCGTCTTCCTACCGCATAATTCCTCTGTCTCTTTCCTCTACATAACCCTACCAATCCTCCCATCTACCTCTCTGACTCACCTCCATGCTCTCAGACCAAATCTTTCCCTCAGAGACCTGTACACACAGCCAAACAGTGGTACTATCCTGTACACTGTCCCTTCCCTAAGTTATAACATCCTTATAGATACCCACTGGCACCATACTTACAGGCATCCTTACAAAGAATAACGTTTTAAACAGTAAAGCCTGCATTTAAAACAACTATCAGCTTGAAAGGGACAAACTATCTTCATCTTCCTCCAGAGTACTATCAATATAGTGTTTATTTCAATACAGATGCCCCTATTCAACTTCACTAACCTCTCTAGCTGATTGTTTTTCTTGACCTGCTTCTCTTGCACGGTGCTTTTATCATAAAATCTAAAGATAACACACTTATCACCCCGACTCCACACACTAAACTCCTAGGCATTGAAATTGACAACAGTCTGAAATTTGACTTCCATATCGCCCAAACAATCAAAAAGGCCAACAAAAAGATGGGCCTCCTCTATAGGAACCACCAATACATGACCAGGCACACCAAAGCCACCATGGCTAGAACCCATCTACTATCCATCCTCCTAAGATGGGCCTCCTCTATAGGAACCACCAATACATGACCAAACATACCAAAGCCACCATGGCTAGAACCCATCTACTACCCATCCTCCTAAGATGGGCCTCCTCTATAGGAACCACCAATGCATGACCAAACATGCCAAAGCCACCATTGCTAGAACCCATCTACTATCCATCGTCCTAAGATGGGACTCCTTTATAGGAACCACCAATACATGACCAAACATACCAAAGCCACCATAGCTAGAACTCATCTAGTGTCCGTCCTCCTAAGATGGGACTCCTTTATAGGAACCACCAATACCTGACCAAACATACCAAAGCCACCATTGTTAGAACCCATCTGCTACCCATCCTCCTAAGATGGGACTCCTTTATAGGAACCACCAATACATGACCAAACATACCAAAGCCACCATGGCTAGAACCCATCTACTATCCATCCTCCTATATGCCTCCCCTGTCTTAACTAACCTACACCAAACAGAACTATCCAAGATGGAATCTTGCTACAACAAGATTGCCAGGTTCACCACCGAGGTCACCCATAGGTCCCATCATTGCCTAGACCTTGAGCAACCGAACTGGCCAGAGTTTCCACAGCTGCTCTTACTCAATCAACTAACAATCGCACATAAGCTCTACTACCATCCTGACAAAACCCCTGCCCTGAAAAAACTAATCAGCCCCTACAAAACCTCAAGAAACTTAAGATCTGCACACAAGAACCACTTAAATGTCATCAAACACAAAAATGAAGCTGGCAAATCTCTCTTTGACTGCTCCATTGACAGATGCTGGAATTCTCTCCCAGAGCACCTCACTTCTACATCCTCTACTAACTTCTCAAAACACACTATTTAAAGAAATGGCTATGCCCATGTCACCCCCCGAGGTTAGCTTATAGAAGCCCTCAATTAGTCAGCAATGTTAATTTTTTATACTGTTTGCTAAGTATGCTCAACTATATCAAGCTACTTTGTTTTATCCTGTGAATAAGTTTTTCACTGTATTATATTCTGCTATACTGTTTGCTAAGCATGCTCAACCTTACCAAGCTAATTTATGTCTTATCTTGTAAATAAGTTTATCACTGTTTTATATTCTACTGCTAGTGAACCTTAGTGAGCATTCAGCCACTGTTTTTGTACAACACTGTATTGCATCATATTGTATTGTGGTGTATTTTGCTATACTTGGAGCTTTTCTCCCCAAGCCTCCACTGAAAATGGACCTGTGTCTAGTCGGACCGTCTCTGTAAACAAAGGTAAAATAAATAAATAAATTAATTAATATCTGAGAGACATGTTATTAATAAATGCAGACAACAGCCAGGAATAAAGCAAACATAAAACAACAGTTGATTGGTAGGAAAATACAATGACAATGGAGATGATCGTTTCCTATAGCAGAGGAGCAAAATGCACAGGAAAATGCAGAACGAAGGCTAGATCCAGTATGCAGCTGGCTGAGAAATAGCTCTGCAGAAGCACTATGTTACTGACACCAGGCTGGGAGATGGTGGATTGTACATGCCCAGGTGAACTACAAACCACGGCTAACATTACTGATACAATTTGTAGAGGGCTATAAGTCACAGCAGTCCTGGGCACCAAAACTGCATGAGACCCACAAACCACAAGTGACCATATTAATGCAGTTCATAGCTGCATATAACTTGTACCGGTCATGTGCACCAAAACTGCATGAGAGCCATAAACCACAACTGACTGTATTAATGCAGTTCATAGCTGCATATAACTTGTACCAGTCCTGTGCACCAAAACTGCATGAGAGCCACAGACCATTACTAACACTATTAAAACAATTCATAGGTACATATAATATGAAACTAGTCCTGTGCACAGACTACATGAGAGTTATAAACCATGACTAGCAGAACTGATAACATTCATAGATATGTGGAATGTGCAGCAGTCCTGTGTATAGAAACTGCATGAGATCCACAAACCATAACTAAGAGAATTAATCCATTTCATACATTCACATAATGTGCACCAGTCCTTTTTACAGATGCTTCCTGAGAGCCCCAAGCCACAACTAACAGTATTAATACAATTCATAAATACAACATTAACCCGTCTCTTCCTCTCAACCTTCCCTTTGGAAATACCATCAAAATAACTCCCCTGCTATCACTAGGAAACAAGTCCTTAATGTTTTCTCTAAGGCCAAGAGCACTGCATCAATGGGCCCAGAAAATATCCCAGGATGCCTTCTAAGGAGCATGAAACATGATCTAGCAGACCGTCTGGAGTTGCTATTTTACTGCAGCCTCCAAAGAGGCTTCATACCTCATGAATGGAGAACAGCAACAGTCATCCCTCTGCACAAAGGCGAGACATCTACAGACCCGGAAGTCTTGCTAGTCACATATGCAAAGCCATGGAAGGAATTATCAAGAAAATTATCAATAATGGCATAGGAAACCTCCAGGCACTGGACCCAACCAAATATAGTTTCATCAAAGGCAGGCCATGCCTACTCAACCTGGTGGACTTCATTGAAAAGGTCACTTAAAGCAAGGGATGAGGGCAAATGGTTCACAATGCTTACCTTGATCTAGCCAAGGCATTTGACACAATACCTCAATCACCCATTATTGACAAACTCAACAAATTAGGTACAAACCCTTATGCCACCTGGTGGATAGCCAATTGACTCCCAGGCAGGACCAAGGAAGTTAGAACTGGGGGGGTCCACCTCTACAAGGAGGCCAGTCACAAGCAGAGCCCCTCAGGGACTGGTCTTGGGACCACCCTTCTTTGGCATTTACTTCCTTGAAGTTAGTGCCAATGTTAATGGTCTCTTGCTGATTTGCAAACTAGCAGATGTTATTGAATCCTCCATGTGACACAAATGTTCTCCAGGAAGGGCTGACACAGACAAACAACTGCATAATAGTATCCTTGAAGAAGTCATCCAGCCCTGGTAGCTATCGTATCGACAACACACCCCTAAGAGTTGACCCAGTAGTCAGGGACTTTGGGACACACATAGACAGTAATCTAGTCTTTAACCATCATGTGTCTACAGTGAAGCAAAAACAATATTTCCCACTGCCAAGGAGTAGCTGGTAAAAACACAAAGTAAAATGAAAAACAAGCTACACCTCCATGGCTATTGTGTCCAAAAGCTCAGGCAACGAGCACTATGAAATAAAAACAGATTTAATCAAAAGTATTTAAAAACACAGTTGTAGAAATGCAAAGTCCCTTGAAATACACAAACAATAAGCACTTTCGATAAATCTTCATCTGATCGTTAATAGTTTGGGACTAAAGATGCCTTTTTAACAGAAGGTGACATCCGAGATTTAGGGCGGTCTTTCCTTCTTTCTTAAATCATAAACCAGTCACAGTATCTTTCCACACTCACACCCTCACTTTAACAAATGGTTGGTCTTCTAGCTTTCAACATTGGTCTTAACGGAATCACTGCATTTAAGCTAGGAAATTGGTCTGCTCTTAAATTAGTTATCCATCTGATCTCTCTTGTTTCTGTTTTATTGTTAACATCGCCTTGCTTCATTCCCACAAAAATTCGTTCTATGGTCTTAAACATAAAAGAGTGTTTAGGAAAAGTGTTTACATGTGCAGCAAGAGCGTTATGTAAGTCCCTTGCATGAATATCCCTTAAACGTCTCAAAATACGATTTTTAAAGGCTTGATTTGTTTTGCCCACATAATAAGCCGGATATAAAGTGCAGGTCGCCAGATAAACAACATTTGGGGTACTATATGTAGCTTTCAGATTAAATATATATTTCCTTCCAGAATTCGGATGATAAAAAGAATTACTACAATCAATATGTTCACAAGCTAGACAATTTCCACATCAAAATGTCCCCCTATGACCCAGAATCTGAAGTTTAGAAAAAAAACATCTTTTGTACATAATAACCTTTTAATATTCTTTTTATTCTTATACCCAAAACTGGGTTTGGCTCCCACAATCTCTCTTAATTTAGGGTCCTGGGCTAGTATGGGCCAGAATTGATGTATTATTTTCTGGATTTATGCATTGTGTGTACTATAGGTCATCATCACCCTCAATTTGTTATCCTTACACTCACTACTACTTCCTTGATTTCCACGAGCTCCAATAATGTTTTTTCCATGGTCTTTTTTCTTAATTACTTAGGTTCATAATGTCATATGTAGGTACAAGGCTATTTGCCCAAGGGCCTAAGTAAGCCTAGCCAACAAGGTTCCCTGGCTTACGCCACCCAAGAAAATTAATTTCCTGTGCCCCTGTTGAGCAGAGCCACAGAAGTGATCCCGGGGTGTATTTCCTATTTCCCATCCACTCATCAAGATTTTTCTTGAAGAGTGCTAATGAGGATCTTAGCTTGACATAGATGGGTAGCTCATTCCAGAGTATAGAAAGTCTCTGGGACAGGAATCTATCTATCCCTCCAGCATGTCCTGTTTATTGTGTAGCTCAGAGGGATTAGGATTTCTTTAGGTGTAGCATGTCCAACAGCTCTGGGTTTGACAGCTTTATATGTTAAGCAGAAATCACTTCAGAGTAGGCGATATGTTACGGAGTAAAGCTGGAGTTTTTTGACACGTTCAGTGTAGGGCATCTGTTTGAGGCCAGTAATCCTCTTTGTGAGGTACTTCTCTGGCCTTTCCAGCTGCTGCAGATGTCTTGTGAGGTACATTCCAAAAGGGGGATTGTACTCTATAATGGGTCTAATGAGTGTTGAGTAGAGGGGAACAATGACCTCTTTTTTCCTAGATGAGAACCCTTTTCTGATGAGGTGTGCCACATAGGAGGATTTCCTGACTACTGTGGCAATGTGAATATCAAAGGAGAGACTACACTCCACCTGGGTCGTCAGGTCTCTTGTCACACATTCGGCATTAAGTAGACTGCCGCCTATGTGGTATTTCATGGCTACATAGTGTTTACCAAAGGGGATGACAATGCACTTTTTGGCATTGAGCTTGAGATCATGTCTCTGACACCAGGCATCTGTTTAAGTAAGGCCCTTATGTAGGATGTCCACATCATTTGGGGACTCAACTATGGCTCCTAATTTGCAGTCATCTGCAAACTTCTTTAGCCAAAGGCCTTCTGTGTTTGCCTGTACTTCAGAGATGTAGATACCAAACAGGAGAGGTCCCAGGACTGAACCCTGTGGTACTCCACTTGTCACTAGTTTGAAGTCAGATTTGGAGTCTGCAACTTTTACAGTGTGGGTTCTGTCATTCAGCCAATTGGCAATCCATCTTGTGACATAGGGATTTATACCTTGTTTAGTGAGTTTAGCTATAATTCCAGAATGGGGGATGGTGTCGAAAGCCTTAGCGAAGTCAAGATAGGCTGTGTGAATCACCTTACCCTCGCCTAAATCTTTGGTGACTACCTTAAAGAAGTTGATCAGGTTCAGGAGGCATGATCTGCCTTTCACAAGGGAGACAAGCTCGGCCCTTCATGAACCTGAACTGGGTGGGGTCCAGAGTTTGGAGGTTACAAATGTCTTTGTTTATGAGTTCCATGATGATACGTTCCATGGCCTTACAGACCAGGCTCATCAGGCTAATAGGATGATAGTTCCCTGAGATCAGTGGTGGCCCCCCCTTTGTGGAGTGTGGTAACTGTTCCTATGTGCCATTCAGTGGACACAAAGCCTGACGTGAAGCTATGACTGAACATGGTGCTTAGGTGGGGAGCCTGGGATGTTGTCTGGTCCCATGGATGCTGTGTTTTTGGCTTTAGAGAGTGCAGCTTTTACTTGCGTAGTTGTGATTACAGGGACTCTGCATTCTTCCTGTATAGATATAGGCCCTTCAGGAGGTGAGGGGGGGGTAAAGTTAGCACTGAACCTATCTGCCAGGATGTTGACAATATCAGTTGGTTCCATAATTTTCGTGCCGTTGTGCTATAACTCAGAGCAGATCTGGGTGTTGCCATTGAAATTCTTGAGAATGGTTTGTGGTTGTCCCTAGAATCAGTGGTGATTTTGTTTCATAGCTAGCTTTGGAGGATCTTATAAGGGATCTCAGCTTCTTATTGTGGCTGACCAGGGAGCTCCTCCACTCATGGGATTTTAGTCTTTTTTGCAACCGTTTCTTCCTTCTGTTGTAGCATGGGCAGCTTGAACATAATGCCTTGTATACTACCCTTTTTGAAGCACAATTTCCATGAGCTAAACCACCTTAATAGTATTGTAACTGTCTATAGTAAGTGATGTTTTTCCAAAATAAAATTATATTGGCTACATGCACCAGACTTCTTCTTTCGGCTTTTTCCCAGTTAGGGGTCACCACAGTGGATCACCTGTCCACTCATGATTGGCAGTGGAGTTTTATGGTGGTGAGGTGCCAACCCAGCACCCAACCTTCCACAGAAGGCGCACGCATGCACACACTCATACCTAGGACCAATTTGGAGTGTCCAATCCACCTACAGCATGTCTTTGGGAGGAAACCGGAGCACCCAGAGGAAACCCACGCAACCACAGGGAGGACATGCAGACTCCGCACAGAAGGCACCCCAGCCGAGATTTGAACCAGAGAACCTCTTGCTGTGAGGTGGCAATGCTAACCACTGCACCACCGTGGCTGCCCTAGCTACATGCACCGCACTACTGTGTGCCTAATAATAAACTGTTGTTTTACACCCAGTTTTGGCTTTCAAATAATCCTGTAAGATTCCTTCCTGCTGTGAAAACAAAATTCAGAGCTTCTCGTATTACCTTATAAATTTCATCATCATTTTTTTTGCATTATTCTTAATCAGTTTATGTTCATTATTATATTTAATTACTAAGGATTTAGAAAAATTAGCTTGTGCAATAGTGTTAGTATTCTCCAATGTGTTATGTCTAGCTATAAGATCAGATCCTAATAGGGGTGATATTTTGTACCCCATCCCTGTAGTACATCTCCTATTCTTTTAAGAAAATAGATGGTCCTCTGTCTACAAATGTATTGAATAGTTATCCATATCCCACTTTGAAAAGATCAACCTAGAGTACACTCTGACTGCTCTCAACAACTGTCCTTCAAAGACATTTTTTGCAAAAAAATGGAGGACACCTTTTAAAATGTAAATATTAGAGATATTAGAGAAGAGATGCTATAGCAAAAATGATAAATTAGAAAGCTATGTATTGATGTAATCTTGATAAGATGGATAGCTACATGGCTTACAAATAGGGTATGACAAGTATCATGCAGATATAGGACAGCTGAAATTTGAGGTTACAGTCAGGGTGCCCCACAGGGCTCTATCTTAGGGACATATTTGTTTAGGTTGTAGGGCAGATTCAGTAAACCCTACACAGTCTGCTAAAACTGTATGCACATTGCGGTGTGATGTGCACATGGTAGCACACTTAGTAAGCAGCTCTACTTGGTGTGTAGAGCTTTGTAAACACGGTGCCATGCTAATTACAGCATAAGCAGCTGAATTGTATGTTAATCAATCAGTCCAAGACAGAGGAGTTATTCATCAAGCTGTAAAGCAACTGTGTAGACTCAGTGTTGGTTTTCCTTGTGAATTCCAAAGCCTAATAGAATACAGCCATGGAAAGGAGTCTGCACAGAAAGAATGTAAGGGGTTGCTGTTGCTTTAATTCACGCGTATGTGGAACAGACTGAAGTCTATGCTACTGCTGCTAATAGACCACAGATAAGGAGGAAGGAGAAGAGTTTTCAGACCCCATTTAACTTATCACAATATGTATCAGGTGGAAATTATACAGTGCTACAGGGTGGAAAGATACACACTACAGGAACTCTGCAACCTCTGTTATCCACAACCCAGACTGAGGGCAAACCGAGGGGAACCAATACCAGTGGAGACAAAGGTACATGTAGCCTTTAGAATTTTAGCTACAGGAACCTTTCAGAGACCAACAGGGGACATGCTGGGGGTGTCACAGGCATCAGCATTCAGGATTCTCGAATTCCTGAATACTATACTCCAAGATGCCAGTGACCAGACGAAAATCCTTTATCGACTGGAAACAGACTGCCTGCTTTGCTTGGATTACTTTCGAATACTTAGTAATGCTGTATAATTATATATTTTCTATTATTACTTTTTGACTTGATGAGTTTATGTTCGCTACTTCTACTACTATTGTCTGATCTGATTAATATACAGTGATTAACTAGAAATATATGGACTGAAAATCTTCCACACGGAGAAGTTTCTTACACTGTTTTGTTTTTAGACCCACTACACTTTAGTGGGTTGTTTTGAGACTTCGGGGATACCACGGAGATTACTTGTTTTTTGATTCTATCATCTGTCTAACTTATGAAAATCCAAAATATGTAAAAGCACAATTAGCACAATAACATTACAAACACAGATATGGTAAGCACTAAGTCAGCTCTGCACCCATCATGCCCAAAACCTGGTATCTGTGAATCCAAAAGATACAAAACAGGAATAGAGACATACAGTGTAGTTATCATCACTTGTCCAGGGTGTTGTGGGGGCGGGGGGTAGGAAGCCTAGGCTGACACAAAAGTAAGGGAGCATGTGTGAGTAAGAGAGAAACAGGCAGACATTTGGATAAAGTAACAAATGGCCACTGAAACAGAATGAGCTTTAAGCCTCACAGCTGAACCATGTAATTGTTGTGTGAGTATGTCTGTATGGGCCCTCCAGGTGAAATGTGTGTGTGTGTGTGTGTGTGTGTGTGTGTGTGTGTGTGTGTGTGTGTGTGTGTGTGTGTGTGTGTGTGTGTGTGTGTGTGTGTGTGTGTATGTGTGTCTGTGTGTGAGTGTCTGCATGAATACAGCCAAGCTCTGTGCTAGCTCTATGTCTTGGTATGTCGGACAGATGAGCCGTGCATGGTAGAGGTGGCAATTCATCACTGTCATACCCAAACATGAGAGCTGGCTCTGCATGTCCAAACCCAAGGTCAGATGCACTGCTGTTACCTGAACGTTCCTGATGTCTGCTGGACGAGCTCTCCTCATGAGTATGCACAGGACCGCAACCTTATGGCCTGCCTCATCTTGTTGTGGACACCTCAACCACTGATGGAGCAGTGGAAGTAGTGTCACTATGGGATTGAGATTGGGCATGGCCATGTTAGCTAACATCAGATGATGTGGCTGATCTAAGCCCATATGGATGATGTCACCCTCCTAGCAGACATTCCATCACAGACACTGACTGTTCCAATGTGTAGTTCATTCAGTCCATAAAATCAGCAACACAGTGGAGGCAGTCATGCATGTCATACATGTTATCCTGTGGCACATCTACTACACTAAGCATTTCTCTAGAGGACCTATTGGAACATGCCTGCACCGCCATGACAGCCCTAAACATATGTCAAGTGGCACAGGAAGACAAAGCTGGAAGAAGAGGAGGCTCGACAACAGGCCTCCTCTGAGCACCCCAACAACCTTCCTGCATGGCACATCACCCACAATTTGGCTATGACCAGAGTCAATTTGGACTGACAGCAAAAAGAAAGCTGGAACCACCAGGCTGCGTAGTAATCCAATATTTATTAAAACAGACTGTCATAAAAGCAGTACTTAATCCGCCTTTTTTGGCTATGTGTCTTATAAAATGCTAAGCTGTTTTTAATGATGTACTATCTGATGAAGGGGCAACACCCAAAAGCACTTTTAGAGCTTTTTACTTGTTTTTATGACAGTCTGTTTTAATAAATATTGGATTACTACACAGCCTGGTGGTTCCAGCTTTCTTTGTGCTGTTTGCTGTATTTGGAGTGTCAGGTGGAACCTTTGGTGAACATTTTCCACTTTCTTTGTTTGGGATCAATAGGGACTTAAGCCACAGTAATTACACTACCCTGATCGAGTGTGTCACCCTCCACCTGTCCAAAGTCTGAGGGCTCACTGGAATGGGTTAGTGTAGGCCTACTTGCAGTGTCCAATGGAATTACAGGGGATGGCTGAATGTCATACTCAGTGTCAGATTCAACCTCTGCACCCCTTGACTGTGCCTCTGTTTGGCCACCATCATCATCAGAGTCTGCTGATACTCTGACATTAGGTGGTAGGAGTCCTTCACTTCCACTGTCAGGATCACCTGTGATAATAAGCAACAAACACAGGAAAGAAATTGATACGTGAACTACCGTAGTCCAAGATATGCTAAAACACTAACACTGGTGCCACTATTACAGATAGGACAGCAATACACACAACAGTCCTGACACCCACAGCACACATATGGATAAAATAAATATTTCTTTGAACTGCTCATCAGTGTTGACATAAACATGTTTGGCTGACCATGTCCAGATGATGTTAAGCAAAAGGTAAGGATACCATCATCACAATTAAAAGTTATACAGGACGTTTAAAACCTTTTTCCCATTATATGTCCATTAACAATACTTTTAACAAGAACTTGGATAACATGTCCACCCCAAGCACATGTGTAATCAACCAGAATGTGTTGTTAACTGTATCAATCTTCAACTAGTCCCATCACAAAAAAAATATGTATTGCTTTCTATATTTTACTATACAAGATGTATTTAACAGGACCTTTTCAACTCTGTTGATTAGTGTCCTGCACCAGCCCTGTTGGGTAAAAAAGTCACCACACTTTTCGGCCACCAAACCAGGATCGAAAGACTAAACATGGAGGAGTGTCCATATTCATTAAGGATATTCACACCACCAGACTAGTTGCCCAACACAATGCATCTGAAAGTCTCCAGGTGCAACTAACACTAGGTAAGACTGCAATCCAAATTGAAGCTTGCTACAGATCCCCCACCATGCCCCTAGATTCTCACTACACCTTTCTAAACATACTGGAAAATATTAAGATACAACCAAACACTCTAATACTGGGTGATTTCAACTACCCTGCCATTAACTGGGCAAACTACTCGTGTACCAACACCTTTGCCTAACGGTTCTTGGAATTCATAAATTTCAACGCCTTGGATCAACTAATCCATAGTCCCACCAGGGGCTCCAATATCCTAGACCTGGTCATTACCAACATGGGAAATAGATGCTCCACACCTATGGTCACCGCCTCGTTGGTGAGGTCAGACCATAAGCTAATGACTCTTAACATCCACATCCTACCCCCACCCCCCAGCAAGGAAACCTCCACAAAAAGCTTCTCCAATGCAAACTTCATGCTACTCAAGTCAAAAGTGACAAACTTCATGACACCCATGCATACGGGAACTGAAAGTTTGACTGCTGAGTCCTACACTAAGGCACTGTACAAGCACATCCACTCATGCATGAATCATGCCATCCCAAATAGAACCAAAATGCTCTCCTCCAAAAAAGGAAGCCAATCTGGTGGTCCCCTGCCATAAACAAACTTTACAACAAAAGGAAGGAATGTTTCAGAAAAGAGGAAAATCCCAGGATGCAAAAAACTCCCTTACCAGCCTCCGTAAGAAGCTGAGATCCCTCATAAAATCCTCCAAAGTTAGTTATGAAAATAAAATTGCCAAAGATTCCAAAGACAACCACAAGGCATTCTATAACTAAGTCAAGAATCTAAATGGTAATGCTCAGATCTGCTCTGAGCTACAACAGAATGGCATTAAATATACTGATCCCAAGGATATTGCCAATATCCTGGCAAATCAATTCAGTGAGAACTTCACCCCCCTCTCACCCCCTAAATGGCCCATCTCAATAACGGAAGATTGCCAAATTCCGATAATAATGGCCACACAGGTAAAAAAAACACACTCTCCAAAGCTAAGAATACAGCATCCATGGGACCAGATGACATCCCGGGCTGTGTACTACATGAACTACAAAATGATCTGGCACCTCACCTAAGTGTCATGTTTAATCATACCTTCACCTCAGATGTTGTGCCAACTGAGTGGCGCACAGCTACAGTTATCCCACTCCACAAGGGGGGATCCAGCTTGGATCCCGGGAACTACCACCCTTTCAGCCTGATGAGCCTGATCTGCAAGACAATGGAATGTATTATCATGGAACTTATAAACAAAGACATTGGCAACCTTCAAACACTGGACCCCACCCAGTTTGGGTTCATGAAGGGCCGATCTTGTCTCCTGAAGCTGATTGACTTCTTTGAATCAGCCTCCAGAGCTGTGGACGAGGGTAAGGCAGTCCACACAGCTTATCTGGACCTCGCTAGGGCGTTGGACACCATCCCCCACTTTGGAATCATAGATAAACTTACTAAGCTGGGCATTAATCCCTATGTCACTCAATAGGTTGCCAACTGGCTTACTGACAGAACCCACACTGTAAAAGTAGCTGACTCCAAATCCAACTCCAGACAAGTGACAAGTGGAGTACCTCAGGTTTCAGTCCTGGGACCGCTTTTGTTTGGCTTTTACTTCTCTAAGGAACTCTGGCTAACAAAGTTTGCAGATGACTGCAAACTGGGAGCCATTACTGAATCCCCAAATGATGTGGATACTCTACAAAAGGGCCTTACAGAAACAGATGCTTGGTGCCAGAGCCATGGGCTCAAGCTTACTGCCAAGAAATGTATAGTTATCCCCTTTGGGAAAAAACATGTACCCATGAATTACCACATAGATGGCAGTACACTAAACATCGAAAGTGTGATAAGAGACTTAGGGACATGGGTGGACAGTGGTCTCACCTTCAATAACCACATCACTACAACAGTCAGGAAATCCTTCTATGTGGCACACCTCATCACTAAGGGCTTTTCATCCAGGAAAAAAGGAGGTCATTGTCCCACTGTACTGATCCCTCATTAGACCCATTATAGAATACAACACCCCATTTGGTATGTACCTCTCAAGACATCTGCAACAACTGGAAAAGCTGCAGAAATACCTCACTAAAAGAATCACAAGCCTAAAGCACATGTCCTATGCTGACCGCCTTAACAACCTCCAGCTATACTCTGTTGCATATCGTCTACTCAGAGGCAATCTCTGCATAACATACAAGGCCATGTCAAGCCCATAGCTGTTGGACATGCTACACTTAAAGAAATCCCAATCCCTCAGAGTCACATGCTCCAGGGATCTAAATCTTGTCATCACAATAAACAAAACATGCTGGAGGGATAGGTTCCTGACCCAAAGACTTCCCAGACTCTGGAATAGACTGCCCATACATGTCAAGCAAAGTGCCTATTTGACTCTCTTCAAAAGGAACCTTGATGATTGGATGGGAGAAAGGAAATTCACCCCGGGGTTCACATCAGTTGCCCTGCTAGACATGGGTCCAGGGAAGTAAATAGTGTGGGAAGAAATATCCCGGGAATTGTTATGACTAGTCTTGTATAGGCCCTAGGGCCAATAGCCTAGTACCAACCTATGAACCTATGAACCTCCATGGGTACTGTTCATGGAGAGTACCACTGCAGAAACAGCAGCCAGGCCAGCGCTTCCTGATGCTACCTGATGCAGGTGAGACAGGTAGGACAGCAGTTGTGGAAGCAATGCTTACAGGTTGGGACTCAGATGCGCTGGGTGTCTGTGCTTCATGTGGTGCTGCTGCCGCCACCTGTGAGGGTGTGGTGGGCCAAACCACAGTGGTTGGACTAGCTCCCTGTGCTGGTGGTCATTTTGGTTTCAGCAGCAATGTATTCTAAAAATGAAAAGTAAAAAAGAGAGGGTTATGGGTGACAAAACCGAGTGAGTAAGATCAATGGCATGTCGCACTATGTTATTATTTCAATGCATAAACAAGTATGACACATGAATATTATCACATCTAGATATGATGTGAAGGCAATAATGTCTCATAAAATAAATCAATCTCAGTGCTATTTTGTAAGAAATGGAAACATTTTTACTATTCCATGTCAGATATATTTTATTCATGTTAATAATTGCAGTTAGTGGCGTTGAATTGTTCATGCTATTCTGTATTGCAGTTAACATTTTAGAAGCACTATCTTGTAATAAAAGTTCATTTTTCCTTCTAGGAATTAAAGCCACACACAACTATGCTGGTGTACTCATTGACTAATGTAATCACCAAGAGCTATTGTAGGGGACATGTATGCTTGATATAAAACTTTAAATATGCCTGTTCAACATGATGTAGACTGATGGCCTGAAAAGTTTTATCTGGCTTGGATTCCTACCTGATGCATACTTTTCTTGGGCCTCTCTGTGGCAAGTGAGTCTCTCCTGTTGTGCCTCATGGATCTGCGCTCTCTCTTCTGCAGGTGTCCAACAGGGAAAAGGATATGAAAGCATAACAAATCACTGTATTGGCTAGATAATCCATGCGGTATCACCGACTGGTGATGGGTCACTATACTGACACCACTGAGGCATGTCTGCAGTCTTAAATTCAACCTCCATTATCTCAAGAGGCCATACTTGCACCTCTTCATGTCACTGTAATGGTCATGACATTGTTCACAAGTGCAAGGAATATTGTTCACAAGTGCATGGAATGCCAGTTGCACTGGAGACAGCTTTGGCCAAGCTATTCCAAGCCTGAGTCTTATACTTAGATCTGGTATAATCCCTCTGCAGCAGTCTATGGCTGTAGCATTTCTTCTGTAACACTTGATAAGAATTCACACAAAAATTTTTGACTCCTCAACACCCCATGCTCTAAATGGAACACCATCCTCACCTTCTCCAGCCATGTCTGCAGAAGTCCAGCTAGAACTATGTGTCTTAATTGGTGCCCACTTCAGATCTCTCATGTAGCAACCAGTGCACAAAGATGCATAGCCTTGCAAGCTGCATTTGTTCAAAGGTTCATAGATTAATACTAAGATAACTGCCCTAGTGGGCCATTTTAAGCCTATCTAATTACCACATATGAGAAATGAACACTGCACCTTGTGTTTGTAAAAGAAACACCTTAAGCATTATGCCAACCCCCCACCCCATTTGTGCAACTGAGAGCGCAAAAATGGCTTGGTAGACACATTGACAATAATTACATCCAAAAGCAATGAAGGTGTGAAATATGGCATTGAGATTTGGCCATGCAGGATGCTCAACCTACTGACACATGTTCCAGTATTAAAGACTGACATGTAAACATTGTTAGTTGGAGGTAAAAATGGATGAAACCTAAACATTTTTTGTGCTCTTGGGAGTTACACACAAACCAGATTTAGTAGTACCAGCTTGGAATCAAACTCATGAGAAAAAGAAAGATAAAATGTTAACCTTTGCTTGTAAACTACTGTCACAGTAGAACATCCTTTTTGCATGGTCAGTTGTGATATACTCATTTCAGAATGAATGTGGATGTACTTCAGAGATGCTGGTATGTGCATAACTTTAAGTGCTCATGGGACTGTATTAAAAGACAGTGTAGGCAATATTTATGTTGGTAAATATGTGTCATACGCTTGCAGTTGCATGACCTGAGTAGTACATGTTGGGTATGTTACACACATGCTTCATAGTGCATGCCGTTCTAAACACATACTTATGATATGTCATGAGTCATAATAACTATAAGATCATATGATCATAGGAGGTTACTAGTCTAATGACCCAGGGCCCTTACAAGCCTGGCCAAGTGTTAACCTTATTTCCATGATCAGCACCTTTCACCCCTGTCCAAGATGGATATAGGTGGAACCCCTGGGGTGAATTTACTGTTACCCAACCAATCATCTAGATTGCATTTGAAGAGGGCCAGTGAGATGCTCTGATTGACATGAAGCTGTGTGGTAACCTCTGGGAGACAAATCTGTTCCTCCAGCACGTTCTAATAATCTCACATAACAGGTTAAGGCCATTAGGGTGAGTAATCCATGTACCATTTGACTTACGGATATGCAGCATTTCCAATACAGCATTGTCATGGATTGCCTTATATGCAAGGCAAAGATCACCTCTAAGTAGTCTGTATGAAACAGAATAAAGTGACAGTGATTTAAGACAATCCTTATAGGGCAGATGCTGAAGACCTTGAATTTTCCTTGTGAGGAACCTTTGTGGTCTCTCCAATTGCTGCAAGTGCTTCGGAAGGTACATACCAAAAGGGGCATTGTACTCAATTATTGGCCTGATGAGGGAAGAGTACAGAGAGGTTATAACTCCTTTTTTTCTGGATGCAATGGCCTTGCTTATGAGATGAGCAATATAGAATGCCCTTCTTACTTACCGCTGCAGAAACATGGTTATCAAAGGTGAGATTGCTGTCAACCTGTGTGCCCAGGTCTGTCACCACTGAGTGCATAATTGGGGTGTTATCGATGTGGTAGTTAGCAGGAACATCACTCTTACCAAAAGGGATTATAATACATTTTTTTGCATTGAGATTAAGGCCACGACTTTGGCAGCAATCATTTGTTTGTGTAAGACACTATTGTAGGATGTTGACATCATTTGGAGATTCTATGACTGCTCCCAGTTTGCAGTCATCAGCAAACTTTGTCAGCCACAGACCTTTAGTTTTAGCTTGCACTTCAGAGAAATAGATTTCAAACAGTAGAGGGCCCAGGACTGATCCCTGTGGAACACCACTGGTTACAGGTCTGCTGTTGGAGGTGGATTCCCTGATTTTGACTGTATGGGTTCTATCAGTGAGCCAGTTAGCAACCCATCTAATGATATAAAGGTTGATACCTAGCTGGGTATGTTTGTCAATTATGTGAGTGGAGGATAGTGTTAAAACCCTTGGCTAAGTCTAGGTTAGCTGTATGCACAGATTTCCCCCTATCAGGAGCCTTGGTGACTGTCTCAAAGAAGTCCAGCAGGTTTAACAGACATGATCTCCCTTTGACAAATCCAAATTGAGTAGGGTCAAGTGTTTGGAGATTACCAATATCTTTGTTGATAGGCTCTATGATGATTTTTTCCATGGCCTTGCAGATAAGGCTAGTCAGGCTAATAGGTCTATAGTTCCCAGGGTCAGTGGAAGCACCACCTTTGTGCAAGGGGATAAATGTGGCCTTTTTCCATTCAGCTGGGATGAAGCCAGTGCTTAGACTATGATTGAAAAGAATATCCAGTGGTGTTGCTAATTCTTGTTTGAGCCCAGGTAGGACACAGCTTGGGATGTTATCAGGTCCCATTGATGCTGTATTTTTGACCTTTGAGAGGGCATTCATGACCTGTTCTTTAGACATACAAGGTAGAGGACAGGTGGTAGGGATGTCTTGGGGTAAGTGTGGTGGGGAAAGGGGAGTGAAGTTTTCACAGAATCTGTCAGCTGACAGGTAAGCAATGTCCACAGACTCGGTATATGTGGTATCATTAACTACCAGTTCATCACAAACCTGGGCCTTACCTTTTAGGTTATGGATCTAACTAAAGAATTCGTTATGGTTGTCTTTAGCTGAGGAAGCTAATTTGGATTCTTAGTTTGCTTTGGAGGACTTCACAATAAGTTTTATTCATTTGTTTAAGCTGAGGAGGGAGTGTTTCTAGTTCAGGGCTCACTTTCTCTTACTGTTAGACAGCAAATTATTCCTCTTATTGTAAAGCCTGTTAATGGCAGTCGCACACCAAGCAGGTTTACTCTTCCTTGAGGATCTTGTTTTGGTCCTATCCGGTATGGCTGAATCAATGCAGTTGTTCAGGAGTTTGTATAAAGCATTTGTGTAGAACTTGGCATAGTTGCCAGATGCCAGTTCCATCTGAGGGGAGAGGTGCAGTGAAGCTATTTATACCATCCTGTAAGAGGTTATAATCTGCTCTGGAGAAGGTTTTTAGTTTAGTTGGTTCTGGGGGATCAGTTGTGAACATTACTTCGAATGAGACTGATTTGTGGTGAGATCTAACCAGGGTAAACCTCACAGTGTGGATGCTACAGGGATCTCCCTCTATTGTGCCCATCATACCTATGCAAGTGCATTCTAAATTAAATATCATCATTGTCATGTTTAACATATTTTATACACATTACATCAGGTTTACATAGCAGGTGTCAATGATGTAGTTATTGCAATAAACATGGTTATGCTACTTATTTGTTCCTTATAAAAGTGTCATGACAAATGGCATTCTGACCCCTCTCTGTAAAGGTATCTGTAAGCTGTACTTGAACCATGCATCACTTGTCTATGTTCTCTAAAATCACTGCATTTACACATTGTGCCACTGATAAAGCAAGATGACAGCTGCATTTTTTCATTAACTGCTATCCATAGAGCTGATGGCTACACACTCAGGTCAAGCTCATTAACCTTACAGAAGGCAGCCCAGATTAAATATGCACTTTCCTGGTCTTGTAGAACCTTTTATTGAATCAAATCTGGTCAGAAGGTTCATAGGTGATTACTAGGCTAATGACCACATAGTCATAATTTGATCTCATTGTGTTTAACAAGGTAAACACTTTAACTATATTTCAATTCCCAACCCACCCTTCAAATACGTAAGAGTCCTACTTCTTTGAAGGGTGGTGTACCACTTACCCTATATATATATATATATATATATATATATATATATATATATGTATATATATATATATATATATCAGTAGTGTTGAAACAGCTAATATGGTGGCTTTGTGATGTCCACGGATAATGCCCTGACTGTGATCCTGATAACCCAGTATCAGTTAGCAGTTCTAGCCCAGGAGTTGCAGAAAATAGGAAATGAAGGGCTGAAGGGCTAGTGCCAGATTACCCCTCCTCAGGTGAGGGTTGTCAGTTTGGTCTGTTGTGCTGATAAGACCTGGTGGAAGTCTTGCATCAATGCAGCAAGTGCAATACACTGAGGTGCTGTCATTCACATCTGAGAACGTGCACTGTACTGTACATTTACCCATGGGACTGAAACTGTAGAATAAACACACTCTGCTGCCACAGGAGAAATAACCAACTACCTTCTATGATAGCCTTGATAATAGTATGATTTTCATTCAGCTCTAATATCAACCTCCACATTACCTAATATTCAGCCTACATCATTATGATTAAACTCCTTTTTCTTAATTTTTATATTGTGTTAGAGTGTCAAGTCAACTGTCACCACTTCTGTCTATTCACATCCACTGTCCTACTTTCTTTGACAGCCATGTCCAGTGGTGCCAGGTCATCTGTCATGCAATCCATGCATCTCTTGGCTGGATATCCTTGTCTACTTTTATCATAGTAAAAGTGGGACAATTCTAGGCAGGTGATTGTTTGGACCATAATATGCTTAGCCATATGTACTGCACTTAGTTATTGCAGCCCATTGGCCATTACATAATTGTTCAAGTTTGTGTGACCATGGAGTTAGTATATTTAATTTTGGGAATGTGGGGGCAGAGTCTCCCCACACAAAAGTTGTTTTTTTTTGTTTTACTTGGTAATCACAAATGCAAACTATTGTTTTTTTTTTATCTGAGATTACTTTTTTCCATGATTTTAATGGTGATTAATGGCAATCAGTGATGAGTTTGTTTGATGCTTTGTGTTTTGATCAAACTCAATGAATTATTCATTATAAAATCATATAAAGATATATATATGGATCTACTTTGTATAAATGAATTACCATTTTGTTGAATTGGGTTATGTAGTAGATACCCACTCAGGCTTAGATTTTTTTGGTATAACTCAAACAGGCATAGGTAAATAATGCATAAGCCTCACCCTCAGCATTAATTGTTGGTTATTTACTCATTGGGTTGTGGATGAATGGATGGATGGATGGATGGATGGATGGATGGATGGATGGATGGCACAGAACTCTAGATGAAATAATGACACCTGTTATAAGTAAAATATAAATTACTACCATTAGCTGTTATGTTGTATGGCTTATAGAGACCATTACACAAAAACCTACATCAGGCGTGAGTTATGTGACAACACACATATCTACATAAATTACTGCTGTTGTGCAATTACTATTAAAATACACAAGCATATTAATTACTGATTTTTATTTAAAATAATTTTCTGCTGTGTATGTACTGCAGGGCTGTGAGTGACAAAAGATTACGGTAAATACAATGTAAAAGTAAGTTATCCTTCAAATGAGACATTAAACCAAGGCCTCGTCTGCCTAAGTTGTTGGTAGCCCATGTGGATGTAAAAAATCTCATGGCACTATCAAAAAATAGGGATTCTTTATTTATATAACTTTTTTTCATTCAGTTCCCATTTGCACAATACAAAATTTAAATTCTTTAGTAATCATCATAAAATATAAGTAATTTTGTAAATCATCTAATCATTTTCTCTACCCTTTTTGTTATAACCAAAATCTTATTGTTTTCAAAATGTCTGAAAGACATCATTTTTTATTAAACAAAACCTCTGTTAATCGTCCATTCCATGTTTCCCAGACAAGTCAAAACATTATTTTATCAATCCTTTCACAAGTTTCAATATAGCCTTCCCATAGTATCCATAGACAATCATATTCCCATCAGTATTTTCAATTCTTCTTAGACTCATTAACATATTTTCCTTACATACAAAACTCCATACTTTCTTTACACTTTTGTAACAAAGACATTCGTCTGGAGCATTTCTCCGCAGGAGGCCGCTGAAAATTGACTCATTTCAAGCCGGATTTTCCAGGAAACAAATGTTAAATAAATAAATAATACATTTGGACTTTAAGAAAATCATGTTTTAATGTCTCTAGTTGCTCACAAAATGCACAAACTATTTTACTCTTCCCTTTATATCTTATACTTCCCAGTCATGATAATTTGTTAGTTATTAATTTCTGTAAAAAATGTTAATGTTTCCACATTTCTAAATATTTTCTCCTTTTAGAAGCTTCATAAACTTCCATACCCAATGTCTCCCAGGGGTATATAAAATAAAAATTCCTTACAACTTTTTTCTACCATTCCATTCTATTTTATTTTATTTTTATTTTATTTTACATTTGTTGACCGGGCTAGTCAGTGGAGGCATTTTTGGTTTCTCCAGGAGAAAAAAAAAAAATTAAAAAAACAAAGGTTAAACTTTTAGCAACAATTTATATTTTAGTCTAGAAAAGAAAAAAAAATAAAAAATAAAAAATAAAATATAAAAAATAAAACAAAAGTAAGTATATATTAAGAAAGGCTGTATAAAATAAAAAAATAAAAAAATTGTTGTTTTTTTTTTTTTTTTTTTTTTTTTTACAGTAATTAAGTCATTAAATTGAAATAGCAAAGAAGGAGATATTTAAATATAGGGAGTTATGACTGAAGAAGGAAGATCATTTTTAGTCTGGATTGGTACAGGAGCAGAGCCAGAAGTTGTTAAGATGTAATAGAAGTTGTTTTTTGAAAAGGTGAAAGGAGTCCCCAAGTGATTAATATCCGATCTCATTAATATTGATATTCATTACTCTCATTATTCAAAACAAATTCCATTGTCTTTACTTTGTCCCAAATGCTTTGTATTTAACATAAGTTCTCCTCCTCATTTCTGCATTTAAAAATCCTATTTAGTACAATAAGCTGTGAATACTACAGGTTGCACCATTCCCAGCCCACCTTCTTTTCATCTAAAAAAACTTTCTTCACTGAGTTTAATCTTGAACCCCATGTTATGCTAAATAGTAATTGTATTGTTTCTTTTGCTGTTTTACTTGGAATCATGCACAAGTTTGCTAAGTGTTGTAATCTACCTAAAATAACAGAATTAATCAAGTACACTACAAAATTAAGCCCTTCCCGGCACCAGTGTATCACTAACAAATAACTAAAAAAACACTGGAAAAGCACTGAAGCACAGTCCAACACACAACTGAACCTTTCTTCTTCTTCTTCTTTCGGCTGCTCCCGTTAGGGGTCGCCACAGCAGATCAACTGTTTCCATTTCCTCCTGTCCTCTGCATCTTGCTCTGTCACACCAACCACCTGCATATCCTCTGTCACCACATCCATAAACCTTATCTTAGGCCTTCCTCTTTTCCTGTTACCTGGTAGCTTCATCCTTAGCATGTTTTTCCCAATATACTCTGCATCCCTCCTCAGCACATGTCCAAACCAACGTAATCTTGCCTCTCTGGCTTTGTCTCCAAACATTCCAACCTGGGCTGACCCTCTAATATACTTATTCCTAACCCTGTCCATCCTCATCACATCCAGTGCAATTCTTATCTTCAGCTCTGCCACGTCAAGCTCTAACTCCTGCCTTTTTGTCAATGCCACTGTCTCCAAACCGTATAACATAGCTGGTCTCACTACCCTCTTGTAGACCTTCCATTTCACTCTTACTGGTACTCGTCTGTCACAAATTACTCCTGACACTCTTCTCCACCCACTCCATCCTGCCTGTACTCTCTTCTTCACCTCTCTTCCACACTCACCATTACTCTGAACTGTTGATCCCAAGTACTTAAACTCATTTACCTTCGCCACCTCTACTCCCTGCATCCTCACCATTCCTCTATCCTTCCTCTCATTCACACACATATATTCTGTCTTAGTCCTGCTGACCTTCACACACCTGAACCTTTAATAGTTCCTATTCATCACAAAGACTTCATCAGAAACATTGTTACAAAAAATCCTCAAAGGTTGCAAGTTTTTGATTGGTCTGATGTCAATTGTATTGACTATTTAACCTTTGAGGTTTTTTTGTAACAATGTTTCTGATGAAGTCTTTGTGACGAATAGCGACTATTAAAGATTGAACTACACTAAAAACTATATTTTGGACTGTGCCTCAGTGCTTTTTCAGTGCTTTTTTTAGTTATTTGTTGGTGATACACTGGTGCCAGGAAGGGCTTGGTTTTTTAATGTGTTTGCTATATTTCCAGTTTTTTCATGGCGTGTGCACCTGAGGACGATGTGCTTGATTTAACCCTGCATTCCATGCCCACTCATCGGGACAAAGTGTTGAAAGATTTGATCTTTATGGTGGGTGAAATGCAGAAATTTTTGGTAATTTTATCTGCTAAAATTAAAGACAATTTTAGAAGTTCTACATCAAGTAAGAATTTAGTGGTTAATCAACATGAACCCTCTGCCTTCAGTGAAATAATGGCTATTCATATTCCAACTGGAGGAGAAAACATTAGTCTCAGTTCCTATAAAGATTTTAAGACTCTGTTAAATGTAAGTTTTGACCCTTTTTCTGGCAGTAGAGCTCAGCCAGAAAGAAAAAACTGTCAGAAACAATGTTTCTAACTTGTTAGAAAGATTAGAGAAGGGTTTAAAATGTTACTGAGCTATTCATGTTCAAAATAAGTATTTCGAACATTGCATCAAGTTGGGCATAGTTCCGAAGTGTTTAAGATTTTTTAAGATACCCAAGGGAACAAACTTGGATAGTCCATTTTTCAAAGAACTGGTTGCTTTCTTTGACAATGCAGCTAGAGAATTTCTTAAGTTATTAATCAAAAACAATTTAATCCTTCAGCAATTGAAGGATAGCTTAACTGATATTGACAAGTTAATTTCTCAACATTTGGTTAATTGTCACAAACTGGCTCCTAATTATTATAATGTGTTAGAGTCTGTTGACAAGTTTGAAAAGACAGTGGTTCAGTGTAAATTTAGAAAAGTTGTATGAATCATGGCAGCATATGAATCTGGTGCCATATATGAAGATTTTATTTCCATTAATACTAGGTCATTTTCAGTCACCAAGAATGGAATTGATGACAGTTCCCATGGTAACAGTTCTGAGGTAGTTATACAAAATAAAACCCCAAGGAATGGTTTCCAATGCTACTGGCCCTTTAAATCCAGTGCGAATAAAAGGAGGAAGTGATGAGAATGGTTCTGAGAGACTTGGTTGGCTACAATCACCTGCATTAGAAGCTGAAGTTAAGCGCAAACCTGTAGTACAGTATTTTAGTCTTTAAATACAAACTTGCACTTTTAAAAGTACTGTATTTCATTTTTTCTGTTACCTAATTGTTTCACTGAATAGTGTGCTGTGTTTCTCTCTGCAGTTAGTTCCCCATCCACCCTCCCTGTTCTTGTCTTGGAGTTAGTGTTGGTGGCTCTGGAATTGCCCGCCCCTCCTGTAAGTCTGTATTTGAACACTCCTCCTGGGTCCATCTCATTTGCTCACTTAACCGAGTACAGTGAGATCATATTCTGAGTCTAGTGTTCACTCTACTTAATACAGAAAGATTTGAGAAGGCCAACCCACTTAGGTTCTTCCTTCCTCTCTCCTTGCACTTTACTAACTTACTGCTACTTTATTTTACTTTTGCCTCTTCTTAAAAGTACTCAGTAGTATTTATTCTGCTGCATTTATTACTGCTTGGTAGTAGCCTGATTAAATTATAACTGTTATTCTAAGTCTTTTGGTTTAAGCACTTGGGCTTCATACCGGTTGTTTTACATTAAGAAGGTTTGTGGTCTGCACTGTTATGGCAGGACAGGTAGCTTACATCCTTCTAAGCTGGGAATTGCTGATTGAAGGCACAGTGTCTGCTATTCTAAAAGTGTATTAGTTCTGGCTTAAGTACTTGGGAGTCAGGCCAGTTATTCTACATTAAGAAGATTTGTGGTCTGCACTCTTGTGGGAGGAGAGGCTGGATTCTGCTTTTCTGAGCTGGGAATTTCTGGTCACAGGCTTATTGTGCCTGCTTATTTGAACTGTTTCTTTCTGAAATTGGTGTGCCTAGTTGCTGTAGCATAGACCAGATTCAGGCCTCCTGAATCTAGCTTTGTTTGTATAACTTGAGCACTGATCTAGACCGTCTATTTTTGGAGAAGGTTCATCTGCACCCTAGTGGCAGGAGTGTACAGTTAGAGCTTGTCTGATTGAAAACTGCTGGAACAGGGCTCAGTTTTGAGCTTTTTTCTGGTTAATTGGGTAACTTGTTTAAATCGGTCTGTTCGTCTTCTATTGTTTTATATATATATATATATATATATATATATATATATATATATATATATATATATATATATATGTGTGTGTGTGTGTGTATATATATATATATATATATATATATATATATATATATATATATATATATATATATATATATATATATATATATATATATATATATATAAATTACACTTTATTCATCTGGTTTTACTGTATTTGTGTTTCTTCCAACTATATTACTAGGGGCATTGACTACAACTCTGATCTGAAATATATAACAATAAATATCCTTTTCTATGCATTTAAAGTGTTTTTTGATTGTATCTGCTTTATTTTCTGAAAAATAAATATACTTGTTTCCCACCTTTCTAAGCTAGTGTAGTCCAGTTGTCAAGTTAGTGCTGAATTCAGGGCTGTGTTACAAATCTCTGTGTTTGCCCATAACTTATTTGGATAGAAGGAAGTTTCTCTGTTCACCTGTGAGAGAGGGGAGCTTTGAGCAGCCTATCTGTCCCTGGAGGAGTGCTTTCAGCCCAAAGATTAGTAGTTTATTGGCCATTTTGGGCTAATTTCTATCTCTTTCATTTCCCTGCTATAAAAAATGCAATTGCCCGTTTTTTCGCACCGGGCAGCACTGGTTAGCTAGGGTATAACTATTCCCAGCTCCACAAAGTCTCCTCTTCAATTTTTCCCCTTGGAACTAGACAAACTTTCAACTTAAGCACTCAAGCCATTCATTTCTCAGCCTGGCACTTGATCAAAACTCATAGCAAGCACTTATAAACCCTAGCACTAGACCCCCCTATACTGTACAGAAGGACAAGGCTCTCTATTTGACCTTACCAGCCATTCAGTAAAACAGTTCACTGTACCTATCCAGACATGTTCAAAGGGCAGTTCCAGGTGCACTCTCCAGTCCATCTGGTGAATCTGGGCATTTTGAGGCAATGTTACAACTGCCTCATGTACACAGACAACACTCTCCTCCTACCACCAAACATTAATACATGTGAGAGATCCAATTATAAAGCCAAACTGGAGGCTAAGCTCTCTCAACACAAGAGTGAATCAGACAGTCAAGAGTTGAAGGGAAATACCTGCATCACACCACCAGTCTCACATAGACCCATTAAACAAGCATTGGCAAAAAACACACATAAATACACAATAACATACTCATTGGCTCTAAATAAAAATCTGCAAAAGCAACAGAGACCTCCAAAGCAGACATCCAAGCAACCTCCACCCCCCCCAACACAAACCATAAAACACATACTTCACAAAACCAGTGTGCCATGCAATCACAGTGCTTAAGGCAAAATAACATACCCAACATACTAGTAGCAGGTGACTCTATAGTCAGGCACACTGACGTCCCACTCACTAGGCTGAATAAGGAGAAGGTTACTGTTAGCTGCCTGTCAGGTGCCAAGGTCCACCACATAACACAAGCACTCAGGTCATTCCAGAACAAGTACAAATATGACTCTGTCATTGTCCATGTTGGTGTGAATGACCTGAGCTGTACCTCCTTGGACTACATGAAAAGAGACATGGAACAGCTCTCTGATCATGTAGCCCAAGCCGGTATGACCCTAACCCCGAGTAGCATCCTGCTCTCACCAAGAATGATACCATGGTATAAAGAAAAAATTAACAATTGGCTAAGTTTCTGGTGTCATTCAAAGGGGATCCAGTGTCTGTCTGCCTGGGATGACATGCTCAAAAAGCCAAGCTGCTTCACTAGAGACTGTTTGCACCTGTCACCCTTAGGCTTTTGAATTCTGGCCAAGGTTCTTGCCACCCCCATAGTGCCCTTTTTAGGCAAGGCTCAAAAGACAAACCCACTGCCGTAAATAGCACAAGTAACAAAAAACTGAGGGAATGCTACTCAGTGCCAGAAGTTTAAACCTCAAAATGCACGCACTCGAGGCACTCCTCAGTATGGAGAAAATCGATATATGTGCAGTAACAGAAACCTGGTTTAAGGCTCCAGAGAGCAACCCAGCACCTCCAGGCTACAACTCATGCCATACATTTTGGCCACAGAACCCGGACCGAAATACAAAATGCGGGGGCGTATCCATATTCATCAAGGATACCCACACCTCCAGGTTAGTGGCACAGCACGATGCTTCAGATATCATCCACGTGCAACTAACAACGGGCAAAACTGCAATTCAAATTGTAGCTTGATATGGATCACCCACCATGTCCCAGAACCCCCATTCCGCGTTTCTGGAAACACTGGGAAATATAAAGGTCCTACCAAACACCCTAATATTGGGTTATTTCAATTACCCAAACATTAACTGAGAGAACTACTCAAGTACTAACTCCCTTGCCCAACATTTTCTAGAATTTATAAACTTAAATGCCCTGGATCAACTGGTTAACACTCCCACCAGAGGTGACAACATATTGGACCTGGTCATCACCAACATGGGTGACCGGTGTTCCACACCAGAGGTCAACCCCCCCGCTGGTTAGATCTGACCATAAACAAATCCCTTTGGATATCCGTATTCCGCCCCCACCCCCGGACAAGAAAACCACTGTGGAAAACTTTTCAAAAGCAAACTTCACGTTACTTAAGACTGAGGTGGAAAGTTTCAAAGCTCTCATGCTAAAGTATAATGCTGTCCAAGCTGCAAAATCCTTTACTAATGCATTCTATGGGCATCTACAAGAATGCATGGATCGTGCTATTCCAACCAAAACCAAGACTCACTCCCCCAAGAAAAGGAAACCAGTCTGGTGGACCCCTGCATTAAACAAGCTATACAATAGAAGGTGGAAACTAGTACAGAAAAGAGTAAAATCCAAAGAAGGGAAGTCATCCCTGATCAGTATCAGCAAGAAACTACAATCCCTCATAAAATTATCCAAGATGAACTTCGAAAGAAAAATTGCCAAGGACTCCAAAGATAACCACAAGGCATTCTTTAGCTATGTCAAGAATTTAAGTGGCAATGCTTAGATCTGCTCCAAGTACAGAATGGCACAAAATACACTGAACCGACCGATATTGCCAACATCCTGGCAGACAGGCTCAGTGCAACTTCACTCCCTCTCACCCCCAAAAGGGCCCATAACCATACCAGAAGAATGTAGAGCCCCTGAAATCACAGACACTCAGGTTAAAACAGCCCTCTTCAAAGTCAAAAACACAGCATCAGTGGGACCAGATGGTATCCCAGGCTGCATCCTACATGAGCTCAAAGACGAACTAACCCCTCACCTAAACACACTGTTCAAACTCAGCCTCTCCACAGACTACATGCCCATAGAGTGGCGCACAGCAATGGTTATTCTGCTCCACAAAGGTGGAGTCACAACAGACCCCGGGAACTATCGCCTATAAGCCTGACTAGCTTGGTCTGCAAGGCTATGGAGCACATCATCATGGAACTCATTAACTCATTAACAGAGACATTGGGAACCTCCAAACACTGGACCCTACCCAGTTCAGCTTTGTTAAGGGCAGATCATGCCTCCTAAACCTGGTGGACTTCTTTGAGACAGTCACCAAGGCTATAGATGAGGGAAAGGTGGTACACACAGCCTACCTAGACCTCGCAAAGGCCTTCAACACCATTCCCCATTCTGGTATTATAGACAAGCTCACCAGCCTGAACATCAACCCCTACATCACAAGATGGGTTGCCAACTGGCTCACAGACAGAACCCACATGGTGAGAGTTGTGGGAGCTAGGTCCGACTCTAAACCGGTTACAAGTGGCATTCCCCAGGGCTCAGTCCTAGGATCATTCCTGTTCGCCATATACTTCTCAGAGGTACAGGCAAGCACAGGAGGACTATGGCTGACCATGTTCGCAAACGACTGCAAACTAGGGGCTATAATTGACTCTCCGGCTGACACAGACATCCTTTAAAAGTGTCTCACTGAGACGGATACCTGGTGCCAAAATCATGGCCTCAAGCTAAATGCCAAAAAGTGCATAGTCATTCCCTTTGGAAAAAACAAAGTACCCACAAACTACCACATAGGTGGTAGTCCCCTAAATACAGAAGATGTAATAAGGGATCTGGGGACCCAAGTAGATAGTAATCTCTCATTTGATAATCACATTGCCAAAGTGGTTAGAAAATCCTTCTATGTGGCCCACCTAATCACAAAAGGGTTCACATCCAGATCAAAAGAGGTCATTGTGCCCCTCTTCTCATCACTTATCAGACCCATCATAGAGTACAGCGCCCCATTTGGGATGTTCCTTACAAGACACCTGCAACAGCTGGAAAGACCACAGAAGTACCTCACCAAGAGGATCACTGGCCTCAAACAGATGCCCTATGCAGCTCGACTGAAGAATCTCCAGCTGTACTCGGTTGCATACTGCCTACTCAGAGGTGATCTCTGCCTGACATACAAGGCCATGTCCAACCCAGAATTGATGGACATGCTCCACCTAAAGGAAACCATATCCCCTCAAGCCACACGCTTTAGGGATCTAAACCTCACCACAACAATAAACAGGACGTACTGGAGGGATAGATTCCTGTCCCAGAGACTTCCCATGCTTTGGAACAAGATTCCAATCTACATTAGGCAGAGCTCCTCACTAACACTCTTCAAGAGAAACCTTGACAAGTGGATGTCAAACAGAAAGTTTACCTCGGGGATCACTTCAGTGGCTCTACTGGACAGAGGCACAGGGAACTAATCTAAGGGGGCGGCGAAAGCCAACGCATTCTGGCTAGGCTTATAAATGCCTTCAGGCAGATAGCCTAGTACCTACCTATGAACCAAGTGGTAAAAAAAAAAAGAGTCAATGGTCCATGGGTAGATTCAGTGCCAAACGTGGATGGTTTGCAGTCATTAAAATCCCCAAAATTTTCAAATACTCAACAACAACAACAACAACGATAAAAAAAGATTTTTATCCACAGTGACATCACACCATGGTAAACAGAAATTGAAGCAGAAGCAAAGGATATCACACTCGGAGCAGAGGGAGAAGCAGGAGCAGGAAATGACAAAGACTACTGATTTTTCCATAGGTTCGAGGATTTCTGTATGCAACCTCTGTGGTTTTCAAGTGTCTGATGAACATGTTAAAATCTTGCAATTAGGTTTTAATTTTTTGCCAAGTATGAGAGCAAATATCTCTAAGACACTTATTGAGCTAAAGCTCTATACCCAGAAACTTAATTTAAGGTACATTTTGAATGACATTGTGATAAGAAAGACCTTAAGTAAACTGTCTAGTTTTAATCCCAATTTAGTGCACACCATTAAGGTATTTGAAATGCATTGTGAAAATGACATTAGAAAGTCTTTACAAAGAAAAAAATGATTTTCTTTATTATAACTGAATCCCAGGGAGAAGAAAACCTTAAATGATTTAATCAGGAGAAGAGCTTTAAGGTTTATGAAGCCTGACGGGGGGGGGTTGTTATTATGAATCTATATGATTATAATGCAGCACAAGGGGGGTGTTGTTATTATGAATCTATATGATTATAATGCAGCTATGGAGAACATGTTGAATAATGATAATGAATATAAATGTGTGACCAAGTATGAAGTATCGGAAAGGTACGCACACATTCACAATGCTTTGTATGATTTATTTGTAAATAGTGACATTAGTCATGACATTTTTAAATTTGTGTATGTTGAAAATCCTAAAGTGAGTGTTTTGTTCAGCATCCCGAAACTTCATAAAAGCACAAGCAACCCTTCCTTTAGACATACTGTCTCAGCCCAAGGTAATAGTACTAAGTGTATTTCTTTATTTTGGGATCACATTTTTAACCCTTCAGTGCAAAAATTGCCTTCTTACATATCTGATTCCTGGGATTTTTTTTAACGAATTACGGTTGCTTTCACTTGGTTTAAGTGATGATGTAGAAATTTTCTTCATGTTTACAGTAGATGTTGTATCTTTCTTCACATGTATCCCGCAAGAAGATAGAGTGGAGTATGTTAGATGCTATTTAAGCAAATACGCTAACATCAGTAATAACAATGTTAGTACGTATATGTCTCTTCTAGACTTGTTATTGGAAAATAGTTATTTTATGTTTAATAACAACTTTTACAAACAGTTAAAGGGAGCAGCTATGGGGGCAACAGTGGGACCAACTTATGCTAATTTAGTTTTGGGTTGGTGGGAAGCTCCCCTTTAGAAGAACATAATTTTTATAGATGGTTTGTAGATGATTTGTTTTTTATTGTTAAGAAAGATTGTTTTGATATTTTGAACTTTATTGAAACATTAAATCAAAGTACAGAATTTTTGAAGTTCCTTTTAGGAGAACAAGGCTCCCAAGTGTGTTTCTTAGATGTAGACCATACGCAAAAGATATTTATTAGTCGTATTCATTGAAAGAACACTTTTTGTAACAGTTGCATTTAGGAGTAGCCACCCAATATTTATGAAAACGAACATCCTACGTGGAAAGTTTATTAGAGCTTCAAGAATTACAGTAGTTGAAAGTGATTTTATGTCTGAAATTCACTTTATTTCCAATTTGTTTTTGGAAAGGGGGTATCCTATTGACCTGCTAAACAGGTCAGACCAGGAAATTATTGTGAGATGTGAAACAGATTTTCCTCCAATTTTATTAAGGGGGTTTGTCAATAAAAGGGTAAACAAAAGGGATGGTAATATTGGACCATTGTTAGAGTACCAGGAAGCCCCCAGATTTTGCTTAGATACAAGTCTGGATAACATTGCTATACGTGATGCTATTTCTGATAATTGGAAGGTTATTTTAAGCAATGGGGACATTGCAAAAGTTCTGAGAACCTACCCCAACTATGTTTACAAGAAGAATTGTAGTATCAAACAATTGTTGCAACAAAGTAATAATAAGTCAGGGCTTCACTCTACACAAAGAATGGTAGGTATGTACAAGTGTTTTCAGTGTAAGGTTTGTAGATTAAACACGAACGTCCATATATTTCCTTGGTACACATAAATTATACCATTCCAGTTCCAGGAAGGTTAGATTGTGGAACCTCTGGGGTTGTTTACATAGCATTGTGTTCAGCCTGTCCTGCATTCTACATAGTGATGACTACCAGGAGTTTGAGGAAAAAGAATTAGTGAACGTTTGTATGCTACCAAAAGCAAAAATTCAAACACATTGTACAAGCATTCTGTTAGTTGTACTAGTTGGAAAAAGTTCACTTTTTCTATTGTTGATGTAGTGAGTCAGGATCCATGGGGTGGTAACTATAAGAATTTAGTGGAGAAAAGGGAAGCTGAATGGCAGTTACGTTTAGCTTCCTACATTTCTCCAGGTTTAAATGACAATGTTAATATCAAATGTTTTTTAAATGACAGGAGGGTGACCATTAGAAATTAGAAGACGTTACGTTTTAAATTGTTTTTAAATGTTCTAAGATTTTTATTGCTAATTAACATTGCAAGTTTTTTATTGGTCTGACTTCAATTGTGTTGACTATTTCACCTTTGAGTGTTTTTTGTAACAATGTTTCTGATTAAGTATCTGTGACGAATAGTGACTATTAAAGGTTCAACTATGCTAAAAACTACATTTTGGATGGTGCCTCAGTGCTTTTCCAGTGTTTTTTTTTTTAGTTAATTAATCAAATATACTTTTTTCTTGAAAGATAACTGAACATTTTTCAAAAATTGCTCATCTGCCTAATTTTCTCAGCTACTGCCAACCATTGTTTTACCACTTCTTCCACCCTTCCATATATTATTTCTAATAACCTAGTTTGCTCATTTTTCTTACGTCACCTATATTCTTACTTTTTATTTAACCACAATATTACTTTCTTTAAGATTTCTTTGAATAATATTTTCTTCATTCAACTCTTATTTTCAGCTATGATCATCACGTCATCTGCATATGATAAAAATATGAATCTTCACAGAATTCTACACAAAATAAACACCTCTTATTGAATGCTTCATAACATGTGCTACAGCATTCATAACTAAGGTACATGTTCACTGCTGACCTAATACCTCTTTTTATCACTATTCCTGCACTAATCTACCCATTAACCATGACTCTGGCTGTATTAGTATCATCTGTTGACCTTCACGTCCTCCTCACCTTCTTATTAATACCATATTGTGTCAAGGCCTCCAATAAACATTTCTGACTCACATAATTAAATGCCTTACACCTCTTACATTAGCTTTGCATTACTCCTCCATGCAATATATCATATGTTCCTTTTATGCCATATACACCTGATAATATTGCCTCATGTATAGCCTTTTAAAACCTCATCTGTATTATTTCCATAAAATTATATAATAATAATAATCAATAAAAAGAAAGACTCCTCCACACTACAGACTATTAAAAACAAAATATGTTGCTTCATCACTAAAGTGGTGTCTAATGAGCACCACTGCCTCAACCTCAAAAAGGCCAATTGCTCCTTGTGTTGAACAGAATAGGACTTGGCATAATGGTTAAGGTGTTTACCTGACAAACACAAAATACCTGCTACTAGGCTTTTTTGTTGTCAACTTTCACTAACCTAACTATACTGCTTACTGCCACACATTATACTAAACACAAACAAACTACAGCAGTGGATGCTTCTCGCAAACAACACCCCATTCCAACCCCACAAACCAGACTACACTAAAACAACCACTTTTTCTGCATCCTTGTTCCTAAAATATGAGAATCATACCACAAATACCTAAAGGAACTACAGTTTCCCCATCCTCACCACCATCAGAGCTGAACTTAAAAAAATCCTCCATACCAAATCAAACTGTACTTGCCCTACAGCAGGGTATATCACATAAGAGCATCTCAACTTTTAGCCTTATTTTCTGTCTCAACTACTAACACCTCATAACTCCCCCGCCACCCCCTTCTCAGGCTGTCATTATCCCAAACATTATTTCAAAGTATTTTCACCATGATATAAACTTAAACTGTAATCAAGTGAATTGTACAAGTTGTATTTCTGTCATTGTTTCAGTATCTATTAATTACTACAGTTCTCATTGCATAGTGTTACTTCATGTCCTGTTTTGATATCTACAGCTTACTGCCTACATTTTCCCTTTTTTATTTATGAATTATTTCACTTGGGCAGTACTTGCAAATAGTCAGTTGTGATCTGTGTGCCATCCCTGTAAACAAATGTAAAGTAAAATAAAATAATCTGTTGCTCGTCTGGTCAGGATAAAACAGACAAGCGGTTGTGGGTTCTGTTCAGGAAGCTTTATTCTACAGTTCTCAGTTTACCAGTCAGTTGTTTCAGAGATTTGCTAAAGAGTAGGACTTTATCCATGTTACTAGCAGTCCTGAATATCCTCAGTCAAACGGACTTGCTGAACTTGCAGTACAGAGTGTAAAACAATTACTCAAACAACTGACTGGTAAACTGAGAACTATTGTCAGAAAAACTTTTTGTGGACTACCATGGACTGAGAAATGATGTTTCATCTTAGTGATAACAGCAGTGGATGTTAGGTTAGGTAGCAAATCGATCTCAAACCAGTTCGAATAAGAGTCTACCAACACTAAGTAATGCTGACTGTTCCACTCAAATATGTCAGTTGCTACTGTTGACCAAGGTAGTTCAGGAATTTGACTTAGCTATTTCCAAATGTGGCTTAGTACTGCTGCATACTGAACAAGAAGAAAGTACTTTATCAATGTCTTTTACTAGAAAAGGCCAAAATACTAGTCCTCTCGCCCTTCTTTTGGTAAAGTCATAGCCTGGGTGGCCATGATTCAAAATCTGAATGTATTCACGTTGTAAGGAAAAAGGAATAATAACTTTTGGACCTTTGAAAATGATACCATCTTCAATCAGCATCTCATCTCTGTATGGAAAGTAAGGTTATATTTCAGATGGTACACTTGATTGCATTGATGGCCATTCTACATTGATGTAGTGGTTGAGCTTTTGTAAAATTGGATCAGTCTTTATATGATGTTTCAGCTCATCAAATCTCATGGTAGAAAAATCAAGCACTTCCATGACATCAAAGTCTAAATTCTCTGCATCAAGCTGTTCCATAGTATTTCTGAGTGACCTGGATAAGGTATCAGGCAGATAAAGAAGTTTACCTTTTATATAGACCATTTTGAAATTGTACTTTTGCAATTTAAGCATCGTTCTTTATAATCTCACTGGAGAGAAATGCATAAGCTTCTTTAAAATAGTGACTAGAGGTTGATGGTCTGTTTCTATCTGGATTGCTCGACCATAAATATAATCATGGAACATCGAGCATGTGAAAACAGTTGCCAAAAGTTCCTTCTCAATTTGAGCATACTGCATCTCAGTTTGGCTTAGAGTTCTAGATGCATAGGCAACAGGTCTGCCTTCCTGAAGAATAACTGCATCAAAACTGAACTTTGAAGCATCATGGAAAAGAACTACTGGTTTGTGGACATCATAGTATCTTAATGTAGGCTGGTTAGCAATTTGTAGTTTGAGGTTATCAAATGCTCTCTGGTGCTGCTCTAACCATAACCATGCAACATTTTTGCATGTCAGTTTTCTTAAAGGTGCTGATAACTCACTAAAATCAGGGATAAATTTGCCCAAATAGTTAACCATACCAAGAAAACGCTGTAGGGTTTGGACATTTTCTGGAGCTGGCATCTCAAGAATGGCTGTTTGTTTAGAAGCATCTGGTTGTAACCCTGTACTTGTAAATAAATGACCTACATAAGTAACTTCAGGTGATCTGCATTTATATTTCAGAGGATGGAGCTTTAAGCTCACTTCATGTGCTCTGTCAGAACTTTCCTGAGGTTTCTGTCATGCTCTGCTTCACCACTGCCTCCAACAAGTATATTGTCAACTATTACTGCATGAGTAGCCTGAAAAAATTTGCTTCATTGCATGCTGAAAGACTTCACTGGCAGACTTTATTCCAAAAGGCATCCTGAGGAATCTGTATCTAACAATTGGGGTACTGAATGCAGTCAGTAGTGAAGATTTGCAATCAAGCATCACTTGTGAAAAGTGAACTCTTTGCATCTAAGACAGAAAAAATAGTGGCATTTGGCATAAAGGTTGCAATCGACTTGACTGTACATATAGGATGATGAGGTCTTTATAGTGCCTTGTTCAAGTCTCTTTGGTCAATGCATATTCTGATTTCATCTGATTTTTATTTATGAGCAGCTACCATGGAAGATAACCACTCAGTTGGTTCTGTGACTGGACCAATCACACCTTGCTGCACCATTTTGTCTAACTGGACCTTGACTTTGTCCTGCATAGCTATTGGAACTCTCCTTTCTGGTCTGACTGCTGGACTGACCTCTAGATCTAACTTCATGGAGTACACAATTGCAAGTTTGACTAACTTGTCATCAAACACATCACCATACTCTGAGAAAATAGCATTACTGAAGCTGGAACTGAGACATGCTCTTGCATGATGTTCTTCATAGGTTCATAGGTTCATAGGTAGGTACTAGGCTATTGGCCCTAGGGCTTATATAAGCTTAACCAAATGGGACCCTGGCTTTTGCCACCCAAGAAAATTATTTTCCTGTGCCCCTGTCAAGCAGAGCCAAAGAAGTGATCCCCGGGGTGAATTTCCTATCTCCCATCCAATCATCAAGATTTTTCTTGAAGAGTGCTAATGAGGAGCTTTGTTTGATATAGATAGGTAGTTTGTTTCAGAGTATGGGAAGTCTCTGGGACAGGAATCTATCCCTCCAGCATGTTCTGTTTATTGTGGTGACAAGGTTTAGGTCCCTAGAGCATGTAGCTCGGAGGGATTGGGATTTCTTTACGTGGAACATATCCAACAGCTCTGGGTTTGACATAGCTTTGTATGTTAGGCAGAGATTGCCTCTGAGTATGCAATATGCGACAGAGTAAAGCTGGAGTTTTTTGAGACGGTCTGCGTAGGGCATCTGTTTGAGGCTGGTAATCCTCTTTGTGAGGTATTTCTGTGGCCTTTCCAGTTGTTGTAGATGTCTTGTGAGGTACATACCAAAAGGGGTGTTGTACTCTATAATGGGTCTAATGAGTGATGAGTAGAGGGGAACAATGACCTCTTTTTTCCTGGATGAGAAACCTTTTGTGATGGCAAAAGAAAGCAGTTTCATTCTTAAACTGTCTCTGAAACTTAATAATGACTATCAGGGTCTTCGGACTACATAAAATTGCAAGCTGTAACTGTTCCCAGCCAAATAGCATGAAAGTATTACTGAGCCTTTGGTTTGAATCTTTTCACCTCCATAAACAACAACTTTTGCACAACTGACCAAATTAAGTTGCTGACTAGCTCTCACTTTAGCAAATGTTTCTGCTAACATTGCATTACACTTGAACCAGCGTCTACTTTGAGCTCTGTAGGTTTATCATTGATCAGGACAGTACAAAATACTTTGTTCTTTGCGAACAAATCTATTGCATTAACCTTTTCACTGACCACTGATACATCATCTATATAAAAATAGGATCAACTTGCTTTTATGAGTGACCTTTCTTAATAACTGAATGAGGTTTGCCTGATTTACAAAACTTTTGAAAATGGTTCCATTTTTTTACACTTGTGGCATTGTTGACCACATGCTAAGCATTTCCCTCTTTTAGATTCATAGATGGCTCCACAATTATAACAGTTAGCAATAAGACTTGACTTGGGTTTTGCTGATTCACCCTTATACTGTACTGAGCATGTCCCTTTTACTGAGCTAGTCTTGGAACTTACTAAGAAGCCCTGGGTTTTCCTTGCCATACCCACAGGGGTTGCTGCTGCCATGTGCTAAGGCCTGCTTCTGCCTGCAACATGTTGCACACTGTCTACATTTGCTCTAGAGGCTGCTGAAACCATGCTTTTATCACTTGCAAGCATATTTGTATGACTTTCTGTGAGCTCATGGATTTGACAAATCTCTATGGCTTTACTCAGTGATAAATTACTGTCATGAAGCAAAATCTTTCTCACTGCAGCACTATTAACACCACACACAAGACTGTCCTTTATTAACTCATCTTTCAAATCACCAAATCTGCACATTTTAGCTTTGTTTCTCAAGTAAATGATATAAGCTGCAAAAGTTTCACCTGGCTTTTGGCCTCTTGTATAAAATAAGTGTCTCTCTAATGTAACATTGGTCTGGGGGTTGCACATTTTTCTAAATTTATGTTTCAAGCACTCAGGGTCTTCCCTTGATTTAGCCAGTACAATGATATGATGGTTTGCCCCTTCTTCCTTCATATACTTCTGGTGTATACACAAATGAATGCTCTCTTTCAATAGCTTCTGACCCAGCTATGTTAAGCAAAATGAATGCCCTTGTATGTGCATCTTTGTCAGAAAAAGCTGCTTGCATGAGGGTGGCCTAATGGTTAAGGTGTTTGCCTTACAAACACAAGGTGCAGGGTTTGAGTCTCACAAGGGATAATTGCTTAGGCTTAAAATGGCTCACAAGAGCAGTTAGCTTAGTACTAATCTATGAACAACAAGACAGTGATTACTAATATAAATATCATATTCTGTCTCAAATACTCTCGAATTCTCTGCTATATTATGATCAAACACAAGTGGCGATAATCTGCGAAATGCCTCTGCCATGCCAACACACACAGTAGTGAAGGTGTTTGAAATTATGTACAAACATATATACACATATAAATATATGCCAGAATTTTATGCCAGTACTTGTAATTATGTCCAATGGGTGGCCGTGGTGGTACAGCAGTTAGCGTTGCTGCCTCACAGCAAGAGGTTCTCCGGTTCGATCCTTGGCTGGGGTACCATCTGTGCAGAGTCTGCATGTCCACCCTGTTGTCACGTGGGTTTTCTCTGAGTGCTCCGGTTTCCTTCCACATCCCAAAGACATGCTGTAGGTGGATTGGACACTCTAAATTGGCCCTAGGTGTGTGTGTGTGTGTGTGTGTGTGTGTGTGTGTGTGTGTGTGTGTGTGTGTGTGTGTGTGTGTGTGTGTGTGGAAGGTTGGGCTGGCAACTCGACACTGTAAAATCTCCACTGCCAATTATGAGCAAACAGGTGATTTGCTGTGGTGACCCCTAACTGGGAAAAGCCGAAAGAAGAAGACTTGTAATTATGCCCAATAGCACAACAAACTCTTTGAAACAACTGCACTCTGCCAAATAAGTCTCCGTAGCACAAGAACACTTTAAAATCACTGTACTTTATGAAACCACTCCTTATCAGTGTATGAAATACTTTGAAATGACTGTACTTTGCAAATAAACTGTATACAATGGAAAAAGCTCAGGGTAAAAAACACTTCAACATGAATGCACTTTGCAAATAACTGTATACAGCACAAGAACCTTTCAAAATGTCTGTATTCTGTGAAATAACTGTGTCTGCACAGTGTAAGAAACACTCTGAAAAGGCATCTTTGTGTGAATAAATGCACACAGCGCAAGAAACTTTTCAGAATGGCTGCATTTAACTGCACTTGCAATATAAATTCACTTTGCACACAGCAAATGCTTTGAAATAGTTGCACCGTAATACAGCATACACTCTGCAAGCACTTTGCACACTCTGAGATACTTCAAACAACTCTAGTTATGCTTTGAATGGCTTTGGTCAATGCGAAATAGTAGTTTGTGCCCAAACAAGGTCTTTTACTGAAAAACAGACAGCTGCTTTGCTGTTTTAAGCTTAATTTTCCCTTTTATTGTACTCATTATGCCTTTTTAATCTCTTATCATGCTCAGCTCGTTATGCCTTTTTAATCTCTTATCATGCTCAGCTCATTATGCCTTTTTAATCTCTTATGCTCAGGTCGTTATGCCTTTTTAATCTCATCATGCTCAGCTTGTTATGCCTTTTTAATCTCTTATCATGCTCAGCTCGTTATGCCTTTTTAATCTCTTATCATGCTCATACTTTTCTTGTGCTTGTTTTACTTTAAACATGGTCGTTATACAAACCAAAGACAATTCTAAGCCCCATATGAATAGTTTTGCTAGTTTTATCAAATATCATGGTTTTGAACATTTTGTTTAATTAATAATATGGTTTTGTACTTTTTGTTTGCTTAATAGTGCGTTTTGTGCTGCTTGTTTGATTAATAATGTACTTTGTGCCTTATACATGCGCTGTTTCATTTTCTTTGCCAAATAAATCATTTGTGCAGTTTTCTTTACCTTTAGCTCATTTCTGGCCCTTTTTTGTTTGTCTGTGCTCTGTTTCACTTGATCTGCTTGATTTGCCTTCAGCTTCAGCTCTGCACCTCATGGCTTGAAGAAGTAGCTTCCTTAATCCCGGTTCTGACACCATGTTGCTCATCTGGTCAGGATAAAACAGACAAGCAGTTGTGGGTTCTCTTCAAGCAGCTTTATTACACACAAACACATCAGAAATGAGGCTTTGTGACTTAAACTTAAATACACCTATAGACTGACTGCTACACTCATACATTTATTTATTTATTTGTTTATTTATTTATTTATTTATTGACACTTATTGACCGGGAAAGTTCACTGGACCCAAGGACTCATTTTCAGGCGAGGCCTGGGGAGAAAAGCTCCATACCGTTACAGAAATTTTTGATATAACATTAGCTTAGGTGTGATAGTCAAGATAAGGTTTTACATATTGCAATTGAAGCAGAGATACAAAGACTTTCAAATTGATGCAGAGATATACAATAAACAGCATTCAATCCAGTGTGCTAATGTTTGAGTAATCCTGTTTATACAATCTCAGAAGTAAAATAATATTTAAGTAATTATGTGTATTCAGTCACAAAATTAAAAACAAATGAAAGAAATACTGGAGGAGAAGACAAATAGAGAATAATTGTTGATATATTTATGTTTGAAAAGTATTTGTTGGGTATTGCGGCCAGAAATAAATATTTAAGGTGGTTTCATCATATGACTACAGGAACAGGCATGATTCTTGAGACAGTGTTCTTTCAGCAGATTTAAATATTTCTGTAGAGTCTAGCTGGGTAATAGACAGAGGTAGCCAATTCCACAGTTTGGCAATGGCTTGGGAATAAAGACACCGTACTGCTCCTTTGATGGGTTTTGTTATAGTTAGGAGTTGTTTATTAGAAGATCTAAGATTCCGAGTTGGGGTGTGTGTTTGTATTATAATTTGTAGGAATGGGCAGAAGTTTGGTTATTTAGTAGATTGTGGGTGAGAGCAAGTTGAGGGTAATACAGGTAATGGTAATATAGGTAATGGTAATATAGGTAATGGTAATATAGGTAATGCGGGAATTCAAGCCAGTTTAAAGTTTTGATGGCCAGGCAGTGATATGTGTGAGTTGGCATGTTGGAGACAAACTTAGCTATTTTATAGTAGCACAGCTGCAGTTTGTTCAGGAGAGATGTGTGTGTGTGTGTGTGTGTGTGTGTGTGTGTGTGTGTGTGTGTGTGTGTGTGTGTGTGTGTGTGTGTGTGTGTGTGTGTGTGTGTGTGTGTGTGTGTGTAGGATGGTTAAGATGAGGCTACCATAAAGAAGGGGGGTAGAAGTAGACTATTTGCTAACTTTAATTTGGTAGACTTGTCCAAACAGAGTTTGTGTCTATAGAGCTTGCCAAACTTAAAATGGGTCTTTTTGATTGTGCTGAGTGTATGCTTTTCAAAAGAGAGTTTATCATCAAGTGTGATGCCATGTAGTTTAGGTGTTTTTACAATTTCAATTTCTGTATTGTTTTGAGAGAATATTTTAAAGTCTAGAGTAAGAGGTTTGGATGAGAGGAGTAAAAGTTTTGATTTTTTGGCATTAAGTAGCAGTTGAGCCTCATTAAGCCAGGATTTGGTGGAAGTAAATGCATTTTGGGTTAACATTAGGAGATCTGTAACATTGTTAGAAGACATGATTATTGTTGAATCCTCAGCGTATTGAATGAGTGTACTTTGCAGGGATGCTTTATGGGGATTATTAATAAATATATTAAAAAGCATGGGCCCAAGAATAGACCCCTGGGGGACATCTGTGTTGTTGATTATGTATTCAGATTGCTTGTTTTGCTGTCTAACAAATTGTTTTTTGTTTTGTAGATAGTTATGGAACCAGGTTAGAGTGTGTGGGGAACAGTTTATAGTCTTAAGTTGTAGAAGTAATTTAGAGTGGGATACTGTATCAAAAGCTTTCGATAGGTCTAGTAGGATAACTGATGTAAGTAGGCCAGCATCAAGAGACTTGTATACAGTGTTGGTAAATAACACTAAGGCTGTAATTTTGTTGGGGTCTATATTATATACTCGAAGTTTCAAAACTTTGAACCCCATATGATCGACACCATATGAGTGAAGTTTGAAACATCAAATATATAATAAAAAAAGAAAAAAAAAACTTACCTAAATGCTCTGAGCAGGGTGGCAAGCCCCCCTGCAACCCCCACACCCCCACTACTTAAATATACCAACTCAGAGAATACACTTCAGTGCAGAAAAGGGAAATCTTCCCATTCTGTGCCGTACAGAGCCATTCGTTTTAACCTTTGAACTTGTAAAAGTTCAATCATATGGTATCAAACATGTGACATTTGAACTTTTACAACTTCAAGGTTATAATAGCAACCCTTGTGTTGTGTGCTGGCCGAAAACTATGTTTGGTGGGAGCAAGTAAGTTTTTGTCTGTGAGATGTTTTAGCAGTTGAGAATGTATACGCTTTTCTAGGATTTTAAACAGAGGTGAAAGTATAAAGATGGGCCGGTAGTTAGACAGATCACTGGTGTTACCACTTTTATGAAGGGGATTAATAATTGGGTTTTTCCAGAGTTGTGGGACATATGATTCTGAGATACATTGGTTAATGAGAATGCTAACTGGAAGAGCTATAGAATCTGCTGCAAGTTTTAGGTATTCAGCTGGGAGGCCGTTGGAAGAGGGGGAGCATGGCTTTAGTTCAGAGAGCAGTTTGCACACTAGAGAGGTGGATACAAATTGTAATGTATATTGAGACGTGGATGGGATATTGTTTGAGTAACAATTATCATGGGGTAGTTGAGATGTGATAGACAGTTAGAGGGTGTAATGTAGTTTTTGTTACAATTAGTACTTTTATTAGTTTGTAAAGAGACGTCATTAACATGATTTTGGATAGTTTCAATAAAGTGACAGTTGAAGGCTTGGACAATTTCTTGAGGGTCTTTTTCAGGAGATGGGGTAGGGCTCTGCTGAGTAATAGGATTTAGAAGAAAAGAAACAGAGTTCCAGAACATTTTGGGTATTTTTGTTGGGTAGAGAGTTTAGTGGAGAAATAACTTTTTCTTTATCATTGATGACTTACTCTTTGGCATTTTTGGGGAGTTTTTTATATTTGAGTTCATTTTGTGGGGTTCTATTTCTAAGCCAATAATTCCAGGCTTTATCCCTAGAAGTAAGTGACTGTTCAGTTTGTTTAGTTAGCCACGGGGCATGGTTAGCCTTTATTCCTTTGCTACGTGTGGGGTTGAGACTGTTTGGAATATCCAGAAAGATTATGTTGAAATAGTTGACTGCTTCATCTAGTGGGAGAAATTTGGTAGGAGATCAGCTGTGAGTTCTTAGAGTGTCTAAAAATAGTTGTTCATTGAAATGGGTGAGATTCCTAGTTGTTCTTAGAGAATGTAGTTTATCTATTTGAGGTTGGATTCTATAGGTATAAGCAGGAAGATGGTCACTAAAGGTATTAGGAAGGGCCCCTGCCTGGGTGAGGTTTTGAGGGTGTGAGATGGGTATCCAGTCTAGGGTTGACTCTGTTTGTTTTTTCACCCTATGTGTAGGGTCAGAGATGAGCTGAGTAAACCTGTGTAAGTTTATACTATTTACTGGGGAGTCAGCGATGAGAGTTTGCAAATTTATATTCATGTCACCGAGAATGATGGTTTCATTTGATATATTGAGGGTTATCCAGGATAGTAGATCTTCCAGAGTAGGTATGTTTTGACCTGGGGAATATAAAGTACAGCAATACATAATTGTTTTCTGTTGTTGATATGAAGGTTGGTAGTAATAATTCCATATTTCCAAAAGTTGGTATAGGTTTGTTATATATATATATATATACATGTTAACACTCTGGCTGTTCGCTCAAAATGGCACTGCTGTCTGGACGTGCTCTGTATTTATGTACACGTACTACATACGGAAATGTTTCTTAAAGGTACATACACATGCTCTGATCTACACAATCATTATTCAAAGTAAGAGCTCCTATTCCTTAATTCACTTTTTCCCAAAACTTTCCATAAAATCATTATAACACTTTCACATATTTAACATCACCTATACCATTTTAAACCACTAATTGGGCACTTTAATAAAAATCCTTGTTTTATCTGTGATAACTAGATTACCCAAATCTTTCTTAAACCATCTAAAGACACCATCCAGATTTTCTAGAGTTATATTTCTCTGTAAAGTCTAATTTGCTTCTCTGGAAAACTTCTTCACTGTACATGGTACTTTTCCTTCCTCGTTACTGTATTCATAATTGTCCTTGACATTTTTTCTTTGCAATATCCATAATCTCATATTGCTTACATTTAATCTTGCCCTCTACATTTTTAATTACTTAGTAACACATTTTTCCTAACCATCTTTGCAAAGTATTGTGACATCGCTTCCTGTTTTCCTTTTAAGTGTTGCCTGTTTCAGTTAACACATTTTCAACCATGTTCTTCTTTTTCCAATGTTTCTCTTTCCCATATATATTCCCCATCATTATTTTTCCACATACTATCATTTTTCCATTTTTTTTCTGCTGCAATTCCAACCATAAATATGCCTTCTTATATTTCTCTTTAAATATAATCCAACATTGTGTCCATGATTTTCAAGAACCTATCACACTACAATGATCTTTACATAACTGTCCAATTTCTTTGCTCATCATATTTTTATCCATAATTTTCCCTATTAATATCTTTATACCTTGCCTTGTAAAATAATGCTATAATTACTTCCTATTTCTATCGTCCTAACTAAATTGTCAGAAAACCTGTAACTGTAATGCCACTTCTTCTTCTTCTTTTGGCTTTTCCCAGTTAGGGGTCGCCACAGTGGATCATCTGTCCGCTCATGATTGGCAGTGGAGTTTTTTTTTTTTTTACAGTGTCGAGTTGCCAGCTCGGCGCCCAACCTTCCACAGAAGGCACACACGCGCGCGCGCGCACACACACACACACACACACACACACACAGCCAATTTGGAGTGTCCAATCCACCTACTGCATGTCTTTGTGATGTGGGAGGAAACCGGAACACCCGGAGAAAACCCATGCGACCACAGGGAGACAGGGAGGACATGCAGACTCCGCACAGAAGGCACCCCAGCCGAGAATTGAACCGGAGAACCTCTTGCTGTGAAGTGGCAACGCTAACCGCTGCACCACCGTGGCCACCCCTTGTAATTGTAATGCCACTACTCTTGTCTTTAATACTTTCTGATATGACAGATAGTCTGTGTCAACTGACACTTATTGTATGTCCAATCTTTATTACTCCATTTTTCATATTTCTTAATTTTAATATTTCTCTCATCCTTTATACACTATGCCCTATCCTTTTATTACTATTTAACTCACAGTTAAAGTCACTCATTATTATACTTTTCATATTTACCACCACAAAAGGCAATATTCTCTCAAAAATTCTTCTCTTTCCCATATTTCTGCATTAGCATCCACCTCTATTAACCTCAACTCAATGTTTTTTCACCTAACTGCAAGATAATGGAAATGCGGGAGGGGTATATTCAAGAAAATGGTTCCAGTATTTACTATACATCGAAGCTCAAATATGAATTAGGAAACCAAACATTTGCAGATCAAACATTATATAGCAAAATGGTTAAAGGAATTAAAAAGAGATGTATAGCATGACTAAGGAATTTACACAGGGGAGTGCATTCTGATTCATACACTAACTTCAAAAATATGAGGCAAAAATCTGGACATTCTGCGAATATCTGTAAATTTGAGAGGTATGGCGGACAATCAGTTCGATTTCCGGATAGTCCTGAAAAAAATGAACGGATGGGTGGCAATGCAAGCAGGTGGTTTCGGTTAGAGACATAAAGCGGAGATAAGCCTGGCTTGGGCATGGAAGAGTAAGGAGGAGCTGAGTGAGTGCGTTAATATACCTTGATAACCGCAGCGGTGATAAAATACACCAGGATGGGGAACACCAGATCTGAGTTCTCCACGTATGTCGCAAACGCTAGTGGGAGACGTGTGCGTGTGGTTCACAGCACAGCAAAATGGGTCTTTAACGGAAGAGATGGTAACACAGCGCTTGAACTTCAGAAATCGTCTATGGCTGTCGCACTTAGTAGCAAGTGGGAGTATCACAAAGAGAAGAACATTCATGTCTTCTGCGTTAGCAGTGGCAACGTCAACAAAGTCGTGGTGCAAGACACCCTCTATTTGACTATTAACTTTGCGGACACTGGCGAAACAATTTGTGAGAACTTCTACGTTCCGCATTCCCGCTCTATAATTATAACGAAAGACGGCGACGTCAAGTTACAGAAATTTGGTGGGAATATCTGGGAGGATGAAGATGGAGTTTGTCACGAACCCATGAAAGCAAATTATGAAGAAAAGGCCGCCTAGCAGTTGTTAAAGATTACTTCCGAAATCTCTTCTTTTACATCTTGCCTTTCGTTGGGCTTCATCTGATTATAAATAATTCGCCTCTGTTTAAGGAGTCCTTAAATTAAATGACATTTTTTTTATTTCTCTGTAATCACGCAACCCAACTAGGGTGGAGAGCATAGTCGAGCTCGAGCTCATTTGCGAGTTGAACCTGGACAAAAAGATGGAAGACATTTACAGTTTTGGCATTTGCTGTTGAACTTGACACCAAACTCAGTTTGTATTAAAATAGTGGTAGTCATAACGGCAGGGTAAGAAGTAAGGCCTGCAGTTTGGAACGTGTAAATTTGCATTTTTTCCTTCAATCCCTTTGACGGGAAAGGTGAACTCGGTCGGGTTTTTGGGATGATGGGCGTTGTTCTTTCCTTGGCTCTGTGAACTTACACCCACATGTCCTCGTTTTATAAGTGCTAACAATAAAAAGTACATTTGTATACTTTGTCAAGCTCTGTTTGTTGCTTTATATTTTACAACTAACCTTCTGAAATTTGTATTTCTTAAGTTACTTTGCTTCATGCATAGTTGCCACATTTTCAGATTCTCAAGATATTTATTTCACGAAAACATGAGATTTTGAGGACACTTCATACCTACAAGCACTGCAAAGGAACGTGCCTCACTTTACCAAAATATTTAGTGATCAAGAATTTGACCACATTGTATTCTTTTATACTGTATTTATACCGTATTAACTTATTTCAGATAGAAAATACCTGCTTTATACAATAATCAGAATAAAATTTAAAAGGCATTTTGACCTAAAATCGTAGGTAATTTGTAAATTAGTTTATTCCACTTTCAGAGAAGGTCATTTGTAAGTTAGTTTATTCCACTTTCAGAATAAATTACTTTATATCACACTATCTCCTGAATCTAACATCCATTTGCCATAGATAAAGTGCCAGCCTGTCTACCTTGATTTATATATCCCACCATAATTTTATTTAGGCAAGCTATAGGTAGCATTATTTGCTTTCATGCTGCTAAGTTGGAATCTTTTAACCATTTGACATATTACTGTCATTTTTAGGTATGGTGAATAATTTACAATTGTAACTGTATTTTGGAGCTTTTCTTCCTGTACTTCACTGAAAAGGGAATATAACCCATATGAAGCATTCTGATTAACAATACAAATAAATACATAAATATTTATCATGTTTATTGAAGGACACAACTACTCACAACTGATGTTTGGTGTAATGGTTAAGGTGTTTACCTGTCCGACAAAAGGTACACAGTGTCATTCTCGCTGCGGGAAATTGACTAAATTTAAAATGCCCCATTATAGGGAAGCTATCCTTATATTTACCTATGAATCTTTCAGTTGCAACAAACAATTATAACTACAAACTGCATATCCACAAAACAAACAGCACCAGAATTACCCATTCTAAAGACTTAACACTTGCCTGTGATATAAATAGGACCTGCTGGAGAGACTGGTATTATCCCAGACACTACACCTTCTCTAGAACAGGCTCCCCATCCATGTAAAGCAGATTTCTTCCCTAACCAATTCAAGTACAACTTGAACAGTTGTATGGGGGAACACCCTGGTTTAGCACCTATGTCTATAAAGGACACAGACAACCTGTAAATGGTTCAGCTCTGAGGTCCCAACTTGTAAATATTTTATCTCCCAAGCCCCTCCTTACACAAGGGTATCAGAACTTGTCAAAGATTTGGGATGCGTGGCTCGACTTAGAAAGGCCCTTCTGGTCATTAGCTTAGTAAACACCTATGAACCTATCAGGACTGTCCTGTATAAACTGGGATAAGTGGTGATCCTAGCTACAGGAAATTAAAGTGATTAAGTATCGTTATTACTAATGTCATCATTATTAAGTTTAAATAGTATCAAGAAAAGAAAATAGCTACTATTTTCATGGGGAGGCATTTGCCTTAATCAACAGCAGCCCAAAGTAAGTTCTGACAAAGACTTTAAAAAAAAAAAAATCTTATTTCCAAAATAAGAAGTAAATTCATTTTCAGATAATAGTTGCTGGTAACAAAGATTGTTTTAAGCCAGGCCCCAGTAACCAAAAGCCCTGCTGCTCCATTTGGTTCACCTGACTTGCACCTCAAACATTAGACTAGAGTTTCTCAATATTTCCTAGACAAAATAAACAATAGAAGTAATCTATGATAGCATACAAACACTCTGTCAGATAGTAGCTCCTCCACTTAATCCTCTGCATTATGTGTAAGTCAGGGTTTGATTCTATCACTCTTGTCTGTGCTTCTGAGCAAAACAGTAACCCAGACAGTATGTCCAGGTCACCCTTGAAAAGGGACACGTGTGCAATGGACTTACCATGTCAATAAATGTCTTCTGTTATGGTAAAGTTACATCACCAAAAATCCGAAAGGGAAAGAAGAGCATGTGACTGTGCTGCTCAATAAAAAACAACTCAAAACTCACACTAAAAGATCAAGTAGTGTCTGTAATATAAATGTAGATTTGAAACTGCAACAAGTAATAGCGAACAAAGAGAGTTTAATTCAAAACCACCAGTATCAAGATATCAGTAAGTTAAGCACTTTGTCTTCATACAACTAGGACTTCATCAGAACCCAGAATAATAGCATTGTCAGTTTAAATAATTGAACAGCCAGTGATGTGATATTTGAAGCAGTAACACAACCAGACAATTAATTTTCAAAAGGCAAATAGCTGCACAACTTGATTAAAATGTAAACAGTATATAAATAAAACATTTATCATAAAATGCACCGTTCGGCACAAGTTTTAACGTATTACTAAACTAAAAATGGATCTAATACATATGACATTGTAATATCATAAGAAATACTAGTTGGATTCTAAACATGTACCTTATCTTGCATCCTACTAAAAATCAGTTATAAATATGTGTTGTGTTGTGTTGTATAACTTGGCTGATCCAATGGGGGATTCCATCCGACATGGTCATTTTTCACCATGTGCACATTGTGCATAGTCAAAAATGTTATATTCAGTAAACTCTGTGTAGTCACGCACAAACATGGAAACTGTTGTGGTATGCTAATTACAGCATAAGTACCTGAATTTTATGCTAATGAAGCAAACCAACATCGTAGAGTGATTCAACAAGCTGTAAATCATCTGTGTAGACTCTGCTCGTGTCGCCCATGTATCCGAAAACATTCTGAATACAGCCACAGAAAGGAGTCTACACGAAACAAAAGCAAGTAAAAGGTATTAGATTTGTACAGAACAAAACCTTACCATATAACACCAGACACCTTAGACATTAGTAGACGGTGGATGCTAGAAAATTAGATTAACAATAGCAGTAATTAAGTGCCATGACATAAATGCCGCTTTGCTCCCCCAACCCCAAAATGAAGAATGTACGCGTAACTAATGCAGAGAGCTAAAAGTGTAAACTCCACGAAAGACTATTATATTGTCATGTAAGTATATGCAGTATATAGCTGACAGAATACAGTCAAATTTTATGAAAAACTGTATTCCTCTGTACATATATATATATAGCAAAGTAATACCCTCCCCTGTGTTTACAACATTGGGCTCCCCTGCATTTTCCCTGCCTACACAGTTACCAACCATATAGATTATTGTCTGTGTGCACAGTGAAGATGCAAATGAGGTTAAAACTCAGAATTGTTGAATCTCAAAAATAGTAAGCGTGTACAGATATTCACTTTTTGTAGGCATTTCCACAGTGTTTTTTTTTAATGGATGTCAACAGTGAATTATGACATCAGGGAGGTGTGTCAGGTTACACTTACAGAGGTGTACCTGTAGGTCTGTGAAGGGTGAAAGTACATGCAGACAGTGCATAATTCATAAGTTATGTCTCATTCTCTGAATTTAGTTTTACAATGTGACATCGCTGTTCGCTTTAAGTAATTTTTTCCATTGCACGATGTGGTGCTTAGCACACTCACAGAAAATAAATGAATGGCAGGTTTTACGATGATTGTCATGTAACTTCCTGTGGCAACACATGTATGTGTAGGGTTACAATATAGATGGTCTTGGGTTTTAGGACAGGGTGTGCAAAGTTTCCATCATTTTTTATGCTCTATTTTTGTGCATTATCATAGGAATGAAGAAATTTAATAATTTTGCCTGTATTTATTATTTGCATGAAGGTGCACAGAGGTGTGCATAGTGCACTAATGACCAAGCAACAGGTGTGTTTAATGGATACTAATTACAGCATAAGCAAGTGAATTGCATGTTAATGATCCAGTCCAACATGGTGGATATATTCAATAAGCTATAAGGCATCTGTGTAGCCTCCATTCTGTTTTCTTCCTAAATAATTCAGTACCACTGGAGTAATGACAAGAAAATTTTAAGTGGCTGTATACTGCTTGCATCAGACAGAATCAGCCCTGGACTAAAATTGTGTCAACTGCAGCATTTGCAAGTAAGTCCTAAACCTAGAGTGTATTCTTGAATATCTTTGTAACTTGGTACAATAATCAAGTAAACAGCGGTGGATTTATACAAAAAGGTAATTTAACATGTGACAGCATAGACTTATTGTACTCCTATGTGTCCATTAGTATGTAGTAGGCCTCAGGCATCAAAATTCACACAGTCATACCTGTGAAGAATACTGATGATCAGTACATGGCCTCAGTTTAGCACCATACATTTGTACAGGTAAGTCATTAATGAGAGAAGGTAGTTTCAGACTTCACAAACCTTCCCAAGATTAAACAATGGTTAGGATCCAGAACAAGGAGAGTAATAAGAGCATGATATCCTTGTTTGTGCCATAGCAGTATCAATTTTCATCCCTCATGAAAGAACAGCCCGTGCTTGTTTGATCCATAACAGTAACTGAACTTTGTCCCCCCCAAAAGAGCATTCTACCTTTGTCCATGCCATAACAGTAACTCAGCTATGCTCCCCCCAAAAGCAACAGTAAATGCCTGTTTGTACCATCTTACCTGGCCTTCAGTTTTTGGCAGCTGCATATCATATAACTCCCAGTTAATAACCTCACACATTTTAAGGCCAATAATATAGAATGACATACTGCATGTCTCACATTACTGGTCAAATAATTGATGAAGTACCAAGAAACACACATATAAGACAGAGCTGTATATTTGCAAACCTAATTATAACAGGCTATATGATCATTAACTGCTCTACATCCAAATATAATAAATAGAATTAAATGTACAAATCACAGCTGAAAGTTTGGTTGTATGTACATGTACATTCTGATGCAGTTGGTTATGTGAAGAATGACTTCAGTTCTTTGCTGCTGAGAACAAATAACTTCAGTTTTGGTGGCTGTCCTTATGTGGCTTGCAGAAAGTGCAGCATTGCAGACACAGGAAAAAACAGACCACCTAGGAAGCGGACACCCAGAACTAGAAACTGGATACATTCGATTAATGCTCTTGGCCATCTCAAAAACCCAGCCTGGAGTAGAGATGGTACAGGGTTCTAGTACTAGCAGGTTATGTTAGATACTGCTAACTGTCCAACATTAGCAATATGGGTCATATTTGTGCACTGCTTACCTATGTGTAAACAGGCTTATCTCGCATGCGTGAACACTTTATTAACCATCGTGCAAATCTGCTGCTTTCTATGCAATGGGACTGTATATATGATGCTTTATTGTTGGTGTTTATTGTCTATTTTCTTAGTATGATATAAAACTACATGTGGAAACATTGCAAGCTAAGGGCCCAATATAACTATACATCATATATTTAAAATTCATACATGTGTTGGCCCCAACCCAACACGTACTACAAGCCTGGGATCTCAGTATTTTTCCCGCATGTATATCAATCACAGTACAAAGTGTAGTGAATAATTCTGTGTGTTCCCTCATAGACAGGGCCAGTTGGTGGTGCTCACAACCCTTCTCTGCTCAACCCAAATATCCAGCTCTGCTCAATAAGAGTACTTGTGTTATTCCACAGCTAGGCTTCTAAACAGCCTAGGGCTATTAGGCTAGTAGCCTCATGTAATTCTATGAAGCCATGTTCTTATACTGGCCTTCCAAGCTGTTGTTCCTCAAATGGCCTGCTGATGTCATCTACTATAGGTTCACCTAAAATCTTGTATAAATCAGACTTGTGCTGTGATGCTTGTATTAAGTACTGTGTTCTGTAGTCTGTGCACTTAGGCGGTTCTGTTCTGACTGCTGACAACAGTGTATGTGTGTGTGTGTGTGTGTGTGTGTGTGTGTGTGTGTGTGTGTGTGTGTGTGTGTGTGTGTGTGTGTGTGTGTCTAGCCAGCAGAGTAGATGTGGTATCCTACAGTTGCATCTCCAGTGGTATGTATGGACAGTTTTTAAAAGTTGCTCATGCCTACACATCCATTTCATGCAGGCCTCCCAACCTCTTGTCTCCCACGTGGTCTACTGATGTCATCTACTATAATGTCACCTGTACTCTTGTGTAAATCAAAGTTATGCTGTTGTACTTGGTTTAAATACTGTGTTCTGCAGCAGCCTGTGTACTTAGGTAGGAGTTCTATTCTCACTGCAGTCAAGTCTGTGTGTGTGTGTGTGAGAGAGAGAGATAGCTGTTGCTTGACATTACAGAGATCATTTTACACTAGCATGTGGGACACTGTTATCTTGTCCTCAACAGACATTGCTGATGTCATCAGCTATAAACTGTTGTCTGACACCCTTAAATCAGACTTGATCTGTGGCACGTGTATTAAGTACTGTGTTCTGTAGTCCAGGTACTTAGGTAGGAAGGGGTTGTATTCTCACTGCAGTCAAGTGTGTGTGTGTGTGTGAGCTGTTGCTTGACATTACAGAGAGCATTTTACATTTGCATGTGGGAAACTTAATCTGGCCTCAACAGACTCTGCTGATGTCATCAGTTATATGATAGCTATTCGTATGCAGTAATCCCACCAGGGCATGGTCAGACAGTGGGCTGGAGGCCACGCAGACGTGACATCCTATACCAGACAGGCTACAGTGACATTGCTTCATAGCTTTTAATGTATCCAAAAACATCATGGCATGTTTTGTAGCATCTGTGCTGTATACCTCTCAATCTCTTAGAGCAAGAAATCTGGACAAAGTAATAGATAAAAGTGCGCTCAAAAATAGGTACTTTTTTAATATTGCTCTTACAAACTTAGAGAATAACAGGTTTTGCATTAGCTTCAATTTTCTGAAGGGTATGAATTCTTAAACTCAAATGCCTGTCATTATTTTCTAAATTC
>NC_056731.1:513393686-513514110 GCF_019279795.1 Protopterus annectens
TGTTTATATTTTTGATTTATATATATATTTATTTATACATTTTCGGATATAATCCAGTGTAAAAGTTTTTATGTGAGAGCTTTTTATGTGAGAGTTTTTCATATGTGTATATGTTAAGAATTAAATAGTATCTGTTTTTGTAGATAGTTTGTGATTTACAGTGTTTTAAGAGTATAGCAATTGTTTTATAATTGTTTTATATTGTGCATCTCAACGAAAGCAAGTTAAGTAATTTTGAAAGGAATACTAGCACTTTAAATTCTGTATTGCCGTCCATTGGATGAGAGAGATGTATTGTTTTTTAAATTTGGCGCCTTACTAGCGAATAATTGTTTGTCTGATGAAGCGGCTTCTCAAGTTGCCGTGAAAGCACTTACATTAATTAAAGGTTTTTGTGATAGTATCGTATGGTTTTCTTTCGTACCCTGGATGTGGCAGAAAATTGTGTTCTATATATTGGATTGCCTTTAGCCCTTGAACTTCAGAAGAAGCGGAAATTGGAATAGTTGATACGTTTATCCGTTGCTTGGTGCTCCTGAATTTTGTTGGGTGGCTTCTTTCCATTCATTACGTTGCTTTGTTGGGAGGCTTCTGTAGTAAATACGGGCTATGGCAGGAGTGGAGAGCAACCAGAATGCAGTCGGCATTTTACATCCACTTGGCGTTCGCCTTCAAGTCCTTATGGAGGATGGAGTGAATCCTCTAGCCAGCTTTGATGGGATGGATTCCATTGATTGAATGGAGACAGAAATAAAGGATGAGGCCCTTATCAGATCGATAAAAAGGGACATGGACAATGAGTTATATAAATTTAAACGCCTCCAAACACAACGATATCATATGGAGGCTTGTCTAGCGAAAGGGATCGTACCGAGAGGATTACGAATCTTGAACATGCCAACTTATGGCAATCAGTATCCGGGTTTGCTCCAGAAGTGGCAACAGATTAATTTGGATGCCAGTCGGGCATACATAAAGTTATTAATAGACTTCTTTCTCCCAGTAGAAGAAGAATGCAAAGTGAAAGCAATTGAACTTCAGAAACGGCTTATGACTATTTTGGGCGATAATGCAACGGAGCTCTATGTGCAGGAACTATTCGACAGAGTAGGTCACTATGAAACTAATTTACTTAACAGCAAAAGAAAGAAAATGTGCAGAGACATTAAGGACTTTGCGGAACAACATGTATTTGTGTGGCCACGTACTGTGTCCGTAGGAAGGGACGCTCAATCTGCAGGTAGGAGGCCTGAAGGCACATATGTGAAACGTACACAGAATAATGCTAGTGTAAATACGAGCCATTCAGTGAACATTAATAATGACTCTAATGCCAATGTAATGAACGCTGATGACAATCATGTAATTGGTAGAGAAAGGGCCAGTAATGTTGCTCGTACCTGTAATGCACCCACTAATGATGTCACTACCTCAGGGGAAGATGGACCAAGTGTTTTAACATCACACAATGTTACATCTCCGGAAGAGAACGTTGCTCCTTCAGTGTACACCACTCCTAGTGAAGGAGTGGATGTTAACAGTATCCACCATGGCCAAAGTTGATACATCCGCCAACCATTCCAGTTTGGCGGGTGCTGTAAGAAGGAGAATACAACTAGAGAGGGTTGAGGTGCATAATCCTACAGAGGCCCCTTTTCCAATTCGGCTAAACAGAAAAAGATCGATAGAGAACGACTTTGTGAGAGGGGCCAAATGGAAAGAACAGCCCCTGAATCAGCAACAAACACTCCAGAGTTTCTGGGGATAAGTAGTCTTGTGTACAATATTTCTCATTATGTCCTAACAACATCTGAGATTGATGTATTGAATAAGGGCATGTCGTTTATACCTACATCTAATATTGATTTCAGCCAAGCTATTATATCCCTGAGAGTTTTTGCAAGAAATGTTTGCCTGAAACTACTTTTCCAGGATGCTGAGGAAAATTCTAGGTCCATGCATAGGAAGAATAGTTTATATATGCCGCCCATGAATTTCAATGTTGACATTTTTGTCAAAGCAGTAGAGAAAGAGTTATATGACTCGTACAAACTATGCAATCATGATTTAGTTGATAACTTAACTAGTCCACAAATGGATGCATTAAATAGTCTTAGGAACAATAATGAGATAACAGTGCGGCCTGCAGACAAGGGTGGCTCTATTGTTGTTCTAGACACCTCCTACTATCATATGAAAATGTTGGAAATGCTCCATGATGAAGCCTATGTGGTAGTCTCTGTTGACACTGTGCATCATATGAAAGCTAGTATAGATCAAGCATTACTAGAATGTACTTTAGCAGGCTATATGACAGAAGAACTATTTAAGTATATGCAGGTGGAGCATCCATTGATTCCCACAATATCAGGACTTCCAAAAATACATAAGAACGCACTACAACCAGAGCTCAGGCCTATTGTGGCTGGCTCTGGATGGCTCACAGAGCCTATTTCTATATTCTTAGATCAAGAGCTTAAACAAGTTGTGAGGTCATCTAATTCTATTTTACAAGTTTCGGAACACCTTTTGAGAGAATTACATGTTAAAGTATCAACCCTCTGTCACAATGTAATTGAGTCCATGATATTTGTCACAATGGATGTTACCTCATTGTTCACCTGCATACCGAATAGTGAAGGTATACAACTCCTACACTCATACTTGACTGAACATTCGAACTTTGTTGACAGCAAAGTTGATTTTCTACTAATGTTGATGGAGAAGGTCTTGGATAATAATCTATTTTTGTATGGTCAAGCATGTTACAAACAAGTAAAAGGGGTCGCCATGGGCACTAGCTGTGCTAACAGCTATGCCAATTTAGTCATGGCGACCTTTGAGAGTTTACATATAGTTCACAATCCCCATATTTTGTTTTACAAACGATTTGTGGATGATCTTCTTTTTTTGTGGGGAGGAACGATTGAGGAACTACATATTTTTCATCTAAGTCTGAATTCTAGTAGTTCTTTTTTAAGATTTACTATTAAGTATGATGTTCACAGTATTGATTTTTTAGACGTTACGATATTTAAGACCTTCAATGTTATTAATACCAAAGTTCATCGTAAGCCCTGTCACAGATCGTCCTTTCTCCATTGAGAAAGTATGCATAATCCGCACATTTTTAATAATATCATTAAAGGTCAGGCAATGCGGATCTCTAGACTATCCACTAGGATGGAGGACTATCAGGAAGGGTTAGAGAGCCTTCATGAAGGCTTCATCACACGAGGATATAATGAGGGAGAAATACAGAAGGTACTTAGGGAAATGAACTATCTCAGGCAGAATAGAGCCAAACCCTTCTATTCGGCTAAGCTGACTGGTCAGGATAATGACCGTGATGAGAAAACCAATCCAAGATCCATGGGATTTGTAGTGCCATTTGGTCGTGGTCTTAGTAGTATCCAATGTTCTATTATGAAACATTGGAACATACTGACCACAGATGATAAGATAGCAAGGATAGTGGGACAGAGTCCTTCCTTTGTCTTTAGCAACATGTATAGTCTAAAGAGATTATTATGTGGCACACGTGGTTTAGAGTCTAAGATTAGGACAGGAACAGAAAGGACACATAAATGTGGAGCGTGCCAACAATGTATTTTTATAGATGAATCTCATTACTTTAGACACCCCACTACAGGTCATTTATGGACTATTAACTGCAACAGTGATTGTACTACCAAAAATGTTGTGTATGTGGCACATTGTGTCCAGTGTTTTTCCTTCTATGTAGGAAAAACGAATAGGACACTAAGGGAAAGGATACGTGATCATGGGTACTGTCTTGCTAGAGGACATGAGTATAGTGCCCTGGCAAAGCACACTATAAGAGAAGGGGAGGCACACAAGTTTTTATTTCAGGTACTACAGGTTATCAGTATTAGTGCTAGGTTGGGGGATATTGTGAACCTTACTGAACAAGTGGAACTAAAATGGATTTGTAGATTAGCGGCACACAGGGAGAAAGGGTTGAATGAGGTGCTCTCTATTAAGCCCTACTTAAAAGGCAGACCGCTTAGATAATTTATATATTCTAAATTGGAACTTAGTTGTAGCGCTTTTTATTAAGCCTTATTTAAAAGGCAGACCGTTTAGATGATTTAAGTATTTTAAATAGGTACATAGTTGTAGGTTCCATGTTTGTACTTTTCCTATTAGTTTTAATTCATTCAGGTTTCATCTAGTTTTGTCAAGCATTTGTATTTATATCATGTATATATATATTTATTTATATAGGATTGCGTTTATTTGAATGATTTATTTGAATGCTTTGCCTGCATGTATACATGTTTATATATTTATCTACATCTGGTTGCGTCTATTTGAACGCTTTATTTGAACGCCCTGTCTGTATTTATACATGTATATATATATATATATGTTTTTGCATTCACATTTTTAGAGTTCTTATATATTTTTGGATATAATTCATTGTGAGAGTTTTTCATGTGAGTGCTTTTTTATGTATATATGTTAAGAATTATTTAGTTTTTGTTTTTTGTAGGTAGTTTGTGATATTGAGTAGTTTAAAGTGTTTAGCAATTGCTTCGCAATTGTTTTACATTGCATATTTACACAAAAGTATGCTAAGTATTTTTTAAAAGGACACTAGCACTTTAAATTTAATACTGTTGTCCATGGGACGAGAGTGATGTATTGTTTTTAAATTTGGCGCCTTACTAGCGCACAATTGTTTGTCTGAAGAAGCGGCTTTTTAGTTGCCGTGAAAGCGCTTACATTATTAAAAGGTTTTTGTGATAGCACCATACGGCTTTCTTTTGTAGTCTGGATGTGGCAGAAAATTGTGTTTTACATACTGGATTGCCTTAAGCCTTTGAACCTCTGAAGAAGTGGAAGTTGGAGTATTTGATATATTTTTTCTACTGCTTGGTGCTCCTGATTTTCGTTGGGTGGATTCTTTCTACATATATATATATATATATATGTGTGTGTACATACATACATACACTGGGAACAGACTCTGCAGAGACTTCCCCTGGACCTAAACAGTATGGTTCTCCTGTACTTGAGCCAAGCACTGGTACAGCCCCAGAGGATGTGACTGACCCTCATGTCATGCAAATCTGGAGTACTAACACCCCACCAGGGGACCTGGAGGCATAAGATGAGTAGTCCAACAGACTGCTTAAGGCTACTCCTGAGTCACAAGGCGTAAGTTGAGGCACATTTCTTGACTTATGTCTATGTTATTTTAAGTGCACAAGGGGTAGACAGTGAGCTAGTGGGGGGGGGGGGTGCCACATCTAAATCCATCAAGTCCGGGGACAAAAACTATCCAGCTCAATACCAAATACTGGCTGTATGGTCACGCCCAGCAAAAGGATGGACAAATCCCACTATTCTCCCTCTAAACACCAATCTAAAGACCATTTCTGTACGGATGCTGAACACTGCACTGAGAAAATGACAGTATTTTTAGTAATACAATTCAAAGCACAAGATACAGGTCACAAAATTTCCCCAATTTTTAACAAATAAAGACTAGTTTCAGCAAAAATGAAGTACAGTAGTCTAAAAATAGCATTTGACAAGAAATAAATCAAACTGATGACAAATTCCTGTCAGAAATGGTTGTTCTTCTTTCGGCTTTTCCCGGTTAGGGGTGGCCACAGCGGAACTCCGGTCCGCTAATGACTGGCAGTAGAGTTTTACAGTGTAGAGGTGCCAGCTCGACGCCCAACCTTCAACGAAGGCATGCCTATTCACGTTTGTCTTTCGAACGCCACTTGACAGAGGGGAGGACATGCAGACTCCACACAGAAGGCTTTCTGGCCAAAAATCGAATGGGAGAACCTCTTGCTGTGACGCGACAACGCTACCGCTGCACCACCTCGTCTTCTCCTGTCAGAAATGGTTAACACACAAAATGACACCAAAATCACAATTTAAACAAAAAAAAATTAAAATGTTGTAATCCTGCTCAGTCACCATGACCTCAAAGAAAAAAAACCTGCTTTATCAGCAAGTTTTCCTGTCAAAACTTGCAAATGAAACCTTTAACAAAAAAAAAAACTCAAAGCAGCAGGATACACTATTCAAGCACTGAAAGAAAAAAGTAGAGAGAGGAAATGAAACATAAAATGATTTTTTATCTGAAACCAACAGTTTAAAATCAAGAGAAAGAAGCAGTCTTCTCAGAGATCCTTCTCTTACTATGGCACTACAAAACTTAAAAGGCCGCCCCTGTGCTCTTAGATGACTGTTCCATCACAACTACAGAGAGGCAGGGAAAGGAGTTTTAAGCTGCCAGAGACAGTGTAGCAGGGCACTACTACCCATATGTCAGTAGGAAAGTAGATTTGTTGAACATCTGACTAACTTAAAAACCTGCTGGCAAATCTTCAGTGCTATTTTTAATTTAAAGTTGGGTGTCCTTCCTACAACTCAATGGGAAACTAGCCAGTCAACAAGCCCTAGCCAACACAAATTAGGCCACCTCTTCCAAAACAGCAGCAGCTTGTACAATACACAAACAGGACTATAATCTTAAAAAATGTCTGCCTGTATTTAAGAAAAATCTGTCAAATTAAGTGATACACATTGTTGATATACTGTACATTAAAGTTAGCTTTCAGAGAGAAACTCACTGTTCAATGATAAAAGTTATATAAAAAATTTGCATGACTTATAAGAAGCACCTACAGGTCTGAAAGACTTGAACACTTTTTCCAGGATTTGTAAAAGTGTCTTTTTGCCACAAGAGGAGAGGTAATCCTGTGCCAGCTGGAGAAATGGTAAGCAGTCTTCACTTTCGCTCCACACGTGCTAGGAAACAAATAATAAAACTATCATACATCTCAGCTGTCAAAAACATGAAAATATAACAAATCCACAGTAAAATGCAACACAAGCACTGCACAAATCAAACCAAACCGCAAACTTTGAATTGCAAGATAATACTGATAACTAAATAAATTTCTTTCAGAATTTATTTCAGTATTTCTTGCACGGAGTTGCACTTCATACCTTGTATTTATATGTATATGTACATTTACTTTTTAATATGGACATTTGTACTAGAATCCTTGGAGCAGTCTTCTGGTTGAAACAAACCTGGTGTTCATTGCGTCAAATGAACGCATGAGACAGGCGATGCAAACACTGATCATCTACAACAGTGCAAGTCTGGGTAAAGATCAGAAAATTATGACTAAAGGACTCAGCAAAATGCTCCAGTGCAATGGAAAGTACACCACCAAGGTATTCACTGTAACATTACGTCTTTGCAAAGTATTCACAGTAATAGCACATCTTTAAATAAGCATAGGAAAAAAGGTAAAATGATGACTTGGACTTGAAAAGACAAAGGGTGTTGGTGCGGGTGCCAAAAAGACTTCAGATACGAATGTATCTTTCTCGTGTGGAAACCTGCCAGAAGTATCATGAGAACCATAGAAGCTATGAGACCCAAACCCAAAGTATTCCTCTCACAGTGACCAAAGTCTAAGTGGAAAGAACCAGAAATGGATCTATTTTTTCCCTCTGGAAAAGCTCTTTGAACTGTAGTGTTTAGTTGACATCCAAGGAACGCAACCCTGTGTGAAGGAGTGAAGACTTTTGAATGTTCTCTTGGAATCCCAGCTTGTGAGAGAGATCTCTTTATCCAAGAGTTCCAGACACAGACTCTGCCAAGAAAATCAATTTATCTAAATATAGAAAAATCTGAATACTTTGTAGCATGCAATGCTATAAGTGGAGCTAGACATTCTGTGAATACTCATGGGACAGTGGGTAGTCCAAATGGTAAGGAAGAGAACTGATCAAGTGATCCAGACGTACAAATGTAAACACCTAAAGTCTGGCTAAATAGGGATGTGGAATGTTACCATGAAACTTAAGAGGAAGATTTAACAGGTTGTGAAATGACAGCACTTGAAAACTCATTATCACAAAGAAGTTTAGGAAAGATTGATCGATTCACAACTGGTCTCCAAGCATTTTTTTTCTTTCTTTGGCACTAAAACAGCCTTGAACAACCTGGGAAGAAAGAACTGGTTCTATCGCTCCCTGACATAGATTATGTTTAAGAACAGGGGGAAAGAGAGGAGTCTGGTCTAGTGGCTAAGGAATTACACACTTGGAAAGGGGGGATTTCCTCCCTCTACCATCTGTAACCTTGGGATGATCTATAGAACCCCCTTCTCTGAAACATCTGCTGCCAAACAGAAAAGAGGAGATTTAGACTATGGATGTTGAAAGGAATCCCAGGGTGAGGGTTAAGGTCCCTTAAATAGTCATTCTGACTTGCTGGACTGTCCTCGATTGGGGGGGGGTCTGAATTCTTCCTGGAACCCCATTGCTGTTTCTTCTTAAATGTCGGTTTACCAAAATTTTGGTGAGGCTAATTTTTTTTTTGTACTGAAACTGGACAAGGGTTAGATAATCCCTTAGAAATTTTGGAAGGGGGGGGGGTGATGGTGGAAATCAGATTCCCTGATCAAATTACCCTTTTGTGATGCTTTTTGGTGACCTCTGCAACACATAAACCATAAATTAAATCTCTACCCAGAGGAGAATTTAAAAATGTCATTTTTCACATCATCTGGGAGGTTCTGGGAACGCATCCCAGCAAATCTCTTCAAAACAGTACCAGTGGCGTTAGCCCTGGATGAAGTCGTGCACATACTGTAAACACTGAATGACCTGTAAAATGGAAGAAACTAAGATTTTTGTTTCACAAGAAGAAACTGTAGACAAAGCATTCCTCATATTTTCACAATTAGTATGAGGAAACTAACATATGAGCCTGACAATTCAAAATTCCGAGAATCAAAGCGACAGAAGCATACACTTTTTCCCCATGTTTGTCAGAAGAAAAGAAGGATTGGAATTAACCAAATGGTTAGCAACAGTGGGATTAACTAAAGCTATAACTGCTGGGTTAGCTTTGGGATGAGTGTATAAAAACTTAGAATGTATAAAGTTTCTCGTTGTTTTATCTGCCGTTTTAGGGAAGGCTGACTATCAGGAAAATTGCAGGCAGTGACACATCCTCCAAAGCTGACAGAATTGAAGAAATTGGTGCAGGTTCTTGAAATTCCTTCTGCAACAGTTCATAGTCTTTCCAGTCAGACTGAGAAACCTTGCGTCTCCCACTGCAAACGATGGCACATTATAGAAATAGAGAGAGAACCCCCTAAGGGGGGTATCAGAAACTAAGCTCTCCTCTCAGTCTGAATCAGAAAAATGAGAAAACCCTATATCTTTCCCCTCATCTTCCTGTCTCGATTCAAAATCTTGAATCCCTTCAGGACAAAAAGACATCCCTCTTTCTTCTACCAGAAAACACCTTATAAGATCAATAGCCTCAATTAAAACCCAAGCCAAACTCAGTAAACTACTGCTGTCTACTGAATTTTGAGGAGGAACAGACAGATCTATTCTGAACACACAGGGAAGTCTTACCTGTTCCATTTCCCGGGACTGACAAGAGCAACTCCCCATTGCCCACTGAGGGAATCCCTAACAGCCACATTTTTAATGTGGAAGGCTTTCCCTAAAGGGAACTTATCTGCCTAGCAAAAGAAAGTACAGATGTCCTTCAAGGATGCATCTGCAGTCATAACATATGGGTTGTCCTGCCTCAGGCAGCCCTTCGGTCGGCTGGATTCCAAAGTCTGGGTCTGGCCTCGGCTGATGTCGCACTTTCCCCGACGTCAGAGCTTCTGGGGTATAAAAGCATCAGCCGACGCCATTTTCCTCAGTCTTTCTTGCCGGTGCCAAGCAGAAGCTGTTCGCAAGTGCCGGTCGGTCAGATCCAGAGATTTCAGCTACCAAGACTTCGAAAAAGCTAAGTACCCGTTAGACTCTTTCTTGCCTCAGCCGATGTCAAAGTAAATAATTGTTTAACTTGTGGGAAACAAATACCTCATAAGGATTTCCATTCTTACTGCCTTCCTTGCTTAGGCCCATACCACGACGTATCAGCTTGTTTAGCCTGTGCCTCCTTCAACCGACAGACTCTTAGATGTCGGTCGGAGTTTGCGGAGGAATTTTTTGGAACCGCTTTTGCTTATAAAATGCCGGAGACTCCAGATATGGTCAAAAAAAGGAAAGGACCGACATTCGGCCCGGTTCGCTGAAACCACGGCTAGGCCTACAGCAGTGTCTCGGTTTCGGCGAAACAGAGCCCACGGCGATTCCTACTACGAAACCATATTCCGATCACCGAGGCCAGAGAGGCCCCGGCTGAGTCGGCTTCAGAACTCCCTACCGAAGCTAGTGTTCAGGAATTGTCCGACACCATACCTTTGGACATTTCAACCCCTGCACGTGGGGCAGCTAGGCCCCCAGCTTCTATGTCTATTAAGGCCTTCTCCAGGGCTAAAGCAGCCAAACTTTCAAAAGCTTTGCCTGCCAAATCTACATCCCAGAGGCCTTCCTCTAGTTCACAGATCCTCAGTCTTGCCGAGGACCTTATCTCCTTAATTAGGGGTTCCCAACCTCACCCAGACAGGGCCTCCCAACCTCCTCCAGACAAAAGGCCCAGGACTGACCCCTCTGAACCACACTCCTCAGATTACTCCACGGATGAATCTGATTTGTCAGACCACCAGGAAGGGGCCTACTCGCCTTATGAGGATTCAGATGCAGAGGAATCTATGCCTGCGCCCGCCCTCCTGAAGAATTTTCCTTTGGGGAGACTTTACACTCCATGAGAGAGCACTTTCAATGGCAAGGTCAGGATTTCTCTGATTCTAGAAAAAGATTAAGGACCTTTTTGCACTTGCCTCAGCATAGGCCCTTAGCTATACCTCCTGTTTTAAATGTAATTGATGATGTGTACAATGATGTCAGTACAGCACCTGATTACAGATATTACAGGGTCCCGGATTCTCACTTCCACCTGTATAAAGCCCATGCTGCAGACCCAGAAACTATTTCTCAGGACCCTAAAGGGGTTGCAGCCGCTACTGCCAAAAATCCCCTACCCCTCTGAAAGAGAGTCTAGAGCATTAAAGAGATGGGGAAAAAAGGTTTATACATCTGCTACTCTTTCTGCCAGGGCATTAAACTGTCAATTCCATATGATGCAGTACCAAGAATTTTTGTTAGATCAGCTGAATAAGAAAGTTTCTTCTCCTGAACCCTTAGACGGTAAATCCCTTCAGGATTTGATACACAACTCGCAACAGGTTAGTAATCATTTTTTAAAATGTGGCTATGATGCACTGGAGGCTTCATTTAGATCAGCTATGACTGGGGCAGTTATTCGTAGGCATGCCTGGCTGAAGGAGAAATCTTTGCCAGACCATGTCAAGGCTAAACTCCTCGATGCTCCAATGGAGAAACAAAATTTATTTGGCTCCCCTGCACAGGAGATTCTAAAAAAGGTTGAAGGAAAAGCAAAATCTGTGCAAACAGTAAAAGATTTCCTGCAAGTTCAACCTCCGAGGTTCAGCAGAAACTGGCCTACAAAGAATTGGTCCTTTCCAGACTCCTCCAGAGCACAGAGAGGCAGGAACAGGCGCCCTAGAGGCAGAGGTCAATCGAAGGGCCCCTACAGAGGCCGTCAGTGGCAGCCTGACAACCAGAGGAATAGTGCAACAGCTACAACTACAACCACTACTACAGGACAGACTCAATGACTTGACTCCGATTCCGCCTACCAGGGATCAACTGGAAGCACCCTTGGGCGGAAAGCTGGCTTTATTCTCAAAAAACTGGCATTGCATTACAAAGGATACATGGACATTGCAAATAATAGACAAAGGATACAGGTTTCACTTCCACACTTTGCCAAAAAGAAGCGGAATGCCAAACCTTCCACCAAACCAGAAGGCAGAGGTCTTAAGACAAATCAGCAAATTACTTCAGATGAAAGCTATAGAAAGGGTACCATGTACAGAACAAGGCCAAAGATTTTACTCCAGACTATTCCTTGTACCAAGAAAAGAAAACCAATGGAGGCCTATTCTCGACCTGTCCGCACTGAACACTTAATCTCATTGTGCCAAAATTCAAAATGCTGACCCTACAGCAACTTCTTCCCATGTTGGGCAAGGAGTCTTGGCTGGTGACTCTAGATCTCAAGGAGGCATACAGTACAGTTTTGTACCTACCATAAATGTAGATGTCCGATAGGAATGCATCTGCAGTCCTTACAAATGGGTTGTCCTGTCGTCAGGCAGCCCTTCGGTCGGCCGGATTCCAAAGTCTGGGTCTGGCCTCGGCTGGTGTCGCACTTCACCCGACGTCATAGCTGCTGTTCTTCAGGTATAAAGGCATCAGCCGACGCCATTTTCCTCAGTGTTTCTTGCCCCAGATGCCAGGTGCCCTCTTGGAAGGCTAAATTTGGATAAATGCCAATGTTTCCAAATAGCAGAGAGCAAACACAAAAAATAAGCATGTATGTACATATATACAAACAAATACACCATAATAGATCCCCCCCCCAGCTAGCTATAGGATGGGCAAATACCCTAGGAGTACCACAGAGGGGAAGGCGGGTGGGTAATCCTGACTGCAGATGCATTCCTATCGGACATCTACATTTATGGTAGGTACAAAACTGTACTATGTCCTTCAAGGATGCATCTGCAGTCCTTACAAATGGGTAGAATACCATAGCCAAACTAGGGGAGGAGGAAGAAGAGATTATGGTGTAGTTAGGATCCCTTGCAAAACAGCAGGGCAAAACCTGCTCGGGATCTAGAATATAAAGGTAAGTTATAATGCTTGGCAAATGTATGCACGGAGGTCCAAGTAGCAGCCTCTATAATGTCCTTGGTAGCCACTCCTCGTAAGAAAGCTGTGGTAGTGGCCGTAGCCCTTGTAGAGTGAGGCCTGATGTTCTCTGGAGTTCTCTTTCCATGGTAGGAGTAACAGAATCTAATGCAATTTCCTATCCACTTAGAGATTGTCTGTTTTGAAATTGCTTTTCCTTCCCTTCCTGTTGCATATGCTACCAGTAGCTGGTCAGTTTTTCTATTGCCCTTGGTTCTGTCCAGGTAGTAGCGTAACTGTCTATGTACATCCAAGGTATGCAACAATCTTTCTCCCCTGTTCTGTGGGTTGGGGAAGAATGTAGGTAGGTGGATAGCCTGATTTAAAGATACTCTGGATACCACCTTGGGCATAAATGTAGGATTTGTTCTCGTGGACACTCTATCTTGATGGAAGATCAGGAAGGGTTGCACTGCCATTAATGCCTGTAGTTCAGATACCCTTCTTGCTGAGGTGATAGCCAGCAGGAAAGCAGTCTTCCATGATAAGTATTGTAATTCTGCTGTTGCTGCTGGTTCAAAAGGAGGAAGTGTCAACTTTTCTAGTACAAAGTTCAAGTCCCATGCTGGCAATGGTGGTTTCCTAGGAGGTTTTACATTTTTAATTCCTCTCAGAAACTGCCTGAGCAGAGGATGCGAGAAGACAGGAGGATCTGAGCTGTATTCTGCTGAAATAGCTGACGCATGTATCTTGATGGAAGAATAGGACAGGCCTGTGTGGAAGAGCTCTGCCAAGTATTCTAGGATGCTGGCTATGTTTACCTGTGACACATCTTCTCCCTTTGCAGTACTCCAAATGAGATATCTTTTCCATTTTGCTGCATAATTTTTCCTTGTTGAGGGTCTGCGAGCCTCAAGGATAATGTCTTTAACCCTTTGTGATAAATTTGGGTTAATTGATCTTATGTAATGTTCCAGGCAGTCAGCTGCAGAGTTTTCAGGCTTGGATGCAGGATGTTGTAGTTGTTCTGTGTTAACAGCAATGGAACCAGGGGTAGTGTCCATATTTGTTCCCGAGACATGCTCCTTAGCAATGGGTACCAATGTTGTCTTGGCCAGTCTGGAGCTATCAGAATGATCCTTGGACGGTCCTCTTTGATCTTCAATAGCACCTTGTGCATCAAAGGAAGTGGTGGAAATGCATATGCTGTCAGGTTTTTCCAGCTGAAAGATAGGGAGTCCACCTTCCAAGCAAGTGGGTGGTACATCCTTGTGCAGAATTTCTTTAGCTGGTGATTGAGGGGATGCAAATAAGTCTATTTCTGGGAGTCCCCATTTCCTTGTAATGTCTTTGAAGATGTCCGGATGTAGCATCCATTCGTGGGCATCCGTGGTAGTCCTGCTTAATATGTCTGCTAGAACGTTTTCTTTTCCCGGTACAAAAATTGCTTGTAACTGAATGTTGTAGCTCAGAGCCACGTTCCATAGGTCTAGTGCCATCTGGCATAGAGGGTATGAATGTGTGCCTCCCTGTTTGTTGATGTACCACATAACTGTTGTGTTGTCTGTCCTTATCATCAACTGACCTTCTCGGAGAAATGGTCTGAATGTCTGGATTGCCAATTTTACTGCCAGCATTTCCTTTAGATTTATGTGAAAGTGCAGCTGGTCTTGAGTCCATAAGCCTTGTATGCACCTGTCCAGCATGTGGGCCCCCCAACCGAGGTCTGAGGCGTTCGTCGTGATGGTTTGGCTTGGTTGAATGCTGTGGAAGGGCAATCCTGTGTTTGATTGACAGGCCTGAGCCCACCATAGGAACTCTTGCTTCAGACATGGGATTATTGGAATTTTGGTTTCTAGGCTGTGCTTGTGTTCAGACCATAAATTCTTTAGGTACCACTGTAGCTTCCTCATATGCAGTCTGGCATGAGGGACCAGTATTATGCAGGATGCCATGAAGCCCAAGGCTTGCAGTACTTTTCTTGCTGTTAGATGGTTCTGCTTTGTCAATGCCAAGAAGTAGAGAGGTAGTTGCTCCTGTTTTTCTGCAGTTAGGAATGCCATTTGCTTTGATGTGTCCAGTTCTGCACCCAAAAAGGTTATTCTTTGGGGTGGTATCAGCCTTGACTTTTTTATATTGACTGTATATCCCAGGGCTTGTAGCAGGTAAATGACTCTTTGTAAGTCTTCTGTTAGCTTGTTTGTGTTGTCCGCTTGTAACAGGCAGTCGTCCAGGTAGGGGTAAATTTGGATTTCCTGAAGCCTGCAATGAGCAATTACTGATGCCAGGCATTTCGTGAACACTCTGGGCGCAGTAGATAAGCCAAAGGGCAATGCTGAGAATTGATAATGCTCTGATCCTGCAAGAAATCTGAGGTATCTTCTGCAATTTGGTCGTATGGGGACGTGCAGGTATGCCTCCTTGAGATATAGAGTTACCAGCCAAGACTCCTTGCCCAACATGGGAAGAAGCTGCTGTAGAGTCAGCATTTTGAATTTTGGAACAATGAGGAATGTGTTTAAATAGGTCGAGAATAGGCCTCCATTTGTTCTCTTTTCTTGGTACCAGGAAGAGTCTGGAGTAAAATCCCTTTCCTTGCTCCATAGATGGTACCTTTTCCACAGCTCTCATCCTTAATAATTGAGATATTTGTTTTAGAGCTTCTGTCTTTTGATTTGGAGGTAGGTTTGGTATTCCTCTCTTCCCTGGTAGGGTATGGAAGTGGAACCTGTAGCCTTGGTCTATTGTCTGTAAAATCCACTTGTCTCTTGTGATGTGATGCCAGTTTATTGAGAATAAGGCTAGTCTTCCGCCTAAGGGTGCTTCTAGTTGTTCCCTGCTAGGTGGTGCCAGAGCCAAGTCACTGTGATTGTCCTGTTGCAGTGGTGGTGGCTGTGTCTGTGCCTCTGCCAAGGAAAGCATTTGGGAACTGGAACTGGGCCTGTGAGTAGGGGTCTTAACAGGTACAGTTTTTGTAGCTTTAGCTGCTTTAGCCCTGGCAAAGGCCTTAATGGACATGGCTGCAGGAGGCCTAGCAGCTCCACGTGCAGGAGTAGAAATATCCAAGGGAATGGTGTCTGATAATTCCTGAGAAATCGCAACAGCAGGTTGGATTTCAGAAGCCGATTCCACGAGGTTAGAAGAAGCCTCGGTAGAAGGCTTGCTTTCGGCTGGAGGAAGAACCGCTTGCTCGGTTTCAGCCGAAACCGAGACACTCGCGGTTTGCTTAACCACGGTTTCAGCCGAAACCGCAGACCAAAGTGTCGGTCCTTTCCTGCTTTGGTTATTTGTGTAGTCGGAGGATCCGGCATCTTATAAGCAAAATCAGAGCCAAAACTGCTCAGCAAATTCCGACCGACGTCTAAGCGTCCGTCGGTTAAAGGAAGCACAGGCTAAGCAAGCTGCTACGTCGTGGTCTGGGCCTAAACAAGGTAAGCAGTAAGAGTGGAAATCTTTATGAGGTATTTGTTTCCCACAAGTTAAACAGTTATTCACTTTTTCTGACATCGGCTGAGGCAAGAAAGAGTCCCCAGCGGTACTTAGCTTTAGAAGTCTTCGAAGTTGTATTCGGTAGTAGTAATCTCTGGTTCTGACCGACCGGCACTTGCGAACAGCTTCTGCTTCGGGCGCCACGCAGCAAGAAAGACTGAGGAAAATGGCGTCGGCTGATGCCTTTATACCTGAAGAACAGCAGCTATGACGTCGGGTGAAGTGCGACACCAGCCGAGGCCAGACCCAGACTTTGGAATCCGGCCGACCGAAGGGCTGCCTGACGACAGGACAACCCATTTGTAAGGACTGCAGATGCATCCTTGAAGGACATCTGCACGTCCCTATCCGACCAGATTGCAGAAGACACCTCAGATTTCTTGCAGTATCAGAGCATTATCAATTCTCAGCATTGCCCTTTGGCTTATCTACTGCGCCCAGAGTACTCACGAAATGCCTGGCATCAGTAATTGCACATTGCAGACTTCAGGGAATTCAAATTTATCCATACCTGGACGACTGCCTAATACAAGCGGACAACAAGAAAAAATTGTTAAAGGACTTGGCCTATGCCATACACCTGCTACAGACCTTGGGATACACAGTCAACATCCAAAAGTCAAGACTAGTACCATCCCAAAGGATAACCTTTTTGGGTGCGGATCTGGACACAATCACCCAGATGGCTTTTCTCACAGAAGAAAAACAAAAACAACTTCCAGATTACTTCATGATTCTGACAAGACAAACTCAGCTTACTGCAAGGAAAGTCCTGCAGGCCCTGGGTTACATGACATCCTGCATAATTTTAATCCCACATGCCAGGTTGCATATGAGGAAATTACAATGGTACCTAAGGAATGTATGGTCTCAACACAGTCACAGTCTAGAAACCATGATACCAATCATTCCATGCCTTCAAAAGGAATTCCTATGGTGGGCTCAGGCCTGCCAGTTCAACAGAGGGTTGCCTTTCAACAAACCAAAAACAAGACAAACCATCACCACGGACGCCTCAGACCGAGGATGGGGAGCACACATGGAGGACAAACGTATCCAAGGCCTATGGCCTCAAGGGCAGCTAAGCATGCACATAAACCAAAAGGAAATGCTGGCAGTGAGGCATGCAATCGAGGCATTCAGACCCTTCCTCCAACAAGGACATCTGTTAATAAGGACAGACAACACCACGGTCATGTGGTACATAAACAAACAGGGAGGCACACACTCCTACTCTCTATGCCGGATGGCTATGAATCTGTGGAACCTATGCCTGAATCTCAATATCCAACTGCAGGCCAAATTCGTACCAGGAAAAGAAAATACACTAGCAGACATCTTAAGCAGAACTACCATGGATGCACATGAATGGATGCTGCACCCAGACATCTTCAAACTTATAACAAAGACATGGGGACTGCCAGAGATAGATCTGTTCGCCTCCCCACTCAACCACCAACTGAAGACATTCTGCCCAAGGACATACCACCCACAAGCATGGAGGGTGGACTCTCTCTCTTTCAGCTGGAATGCCCTAACAGTATATGCCTTTCCACCTCTCCCACTGATGTACAAGGTTCTACTGAAGATCGGGGAGGAACAGCCAAAAGTGATACTAATAGCTCCGGACTGGCCAAGACAACACTGGTACCCACTATTGAGAAGCATGTCTCAGGCAAATTCATGGCCTCTTCCTCAATGGCCTCTTCTTCTAACGCAGAACAATTTCAAGACCCTGCATCCCAACTTGAAAACATTACAGCTAACTGCCTGGAAAATTCCTTAAAACCCAACCAAACTCTCAGAGGGTGAAGGACATTATCCTGGAGGCTCGCAGACCTTCCACAAGGAAGACATACTCAGCTAAATGGAAGAGATTTCTTATTTGGAGCACATCAAAGGGCACAGATGTCACAGTGGCAAACCTAGCACACATCCTTAAATACTTAGCAGAATTGTTCCACAATGGCCTGTCTTATTCTTCCATTAAGATTCATGCTTCAGCAATTTCAGCAGAATACAATATGGATCCACCTATCTTCTCACACCCTCTTCTCAGGCAATTTTTGAGAGAGAGCAAAAATGTTAAACCTCCAAGAAGACCCCCTCTACCTGCATGGGATCTCAATTTTGTGCTGGAAAAACTGACTCTACCTCCCTTTGAACCAGCAGCATCAGCAGACCTACAGTTCTTATCTTGGAAAACTGCTTTCCTTCTGGCAATCACTTCAGCAAGAAGAGTATCTGAGTTACAGGCATTAATGGCAGTGCAGCCTTTTCTTATTTTTCACCAGGATAGTGTGTCACTAAGAACCAATCCTACTTTCATGCCAAAGGTGGTATCTAGGGTATCCTTGAACCAAGCTATTCACTTGCCAACGTTCTTCCCTAACCCACAGAACAAAGGGGAAAAACTTTTGCACACCTTGGATATACACAGACAACTAAGCTACTATTTGGACAGAACAAAAACTAGCAGAAAAACTGACCAACTTTTTGTAGCATATGCAACAGAGGTGCAAGGAAGAGCAATTTCCAAACAGACAATTTCAAAATGGATAGGAAATTGCATTCGCTTTTGTTACTCCTTTCATGGAAAGACAGTTCCTGAAAATATCAGGCCTCACTCTACAAGGGCCACAGCCACCACTACAGCTTTGCTACGAGGGGTGGCTACCAAGGACATTTTAGAAGCTGCTACTTGGAGCTCTGTGCATACATTTGCCAAGCATTACAATCTACCTTTATACTCCAGATCCCGAGCAGGGTTTGCAACTGCAGTACTGCAGGGGATCTTAACTACACCATCCTTCTCTTAGTACCCCCTCCCCCAGATTGGCTATGGTATTCTACCCATATGTTATGACTGCAGATGCATCCTTGAAGGACAAAGTACAGTTTTGTACCTACCATAAATGTAGATGTCCGATAGGTATGCATCTGCAGTCAGGATACCACCCCTCCTTCCCTCTGTGGTATTCCTAGGTGCTTACCCCTCTTTCAGCTAGCTGGGGGAATCTATTATGGTGTATTTGTTTGTTTATACATGTATATAATTTGCAAATGTTTGGAACTTTTCAGCATTTATCCAAATTTAGCCTTCCTAGAGGGCACCTGGCATCTGGGGCAAGAAAAACTGAGGAAAATGGTGTCGGCTGATGCTTTTATACCCCAGAAGCTCTGACGTCGGAAAGTCGACATCAGCGAGCCAGACCCAGACTTTGGAATCCGGCTGACCGAAGGGCTGCCTGAGGCAGGACAACCCATATGTTATGACTGCAGATGCATACCTATCGGACATCTACATTTATGGTAGGTACAAAACTGTACTTTTTGTACCTACCATAAATGTAGATGTCCGATAGATATGCAACTGCAGTCATAACATATGGGTTGTCCTGCCTCAGGCAGCCCTCAGTCGGCCAAATTCCAAAGTCTGGGTCCGGCTGGTGTCGCCTCTCCCGGCGTCACAACGGCTGGAGTATAAAGGCATCGGCTGACGCCATCTTCTTCAGTGTTTCTTGCCCCAGATGCCAGGTGCCCTCCTAGGAAGGCTAAATTTGGTGAATGGATAAACAATTCCAGACATGCACAACAGTAATAAACAAATACACCATAGGAGATACCCCCAGCTAAAAGGAACAGGGGGAATGGACCCATAAGGAAAGAAAAGAGGGGAAGGAGGGAGGGAAAATCCGACTGCAGTTGCATATCTATCGGACATTAACATTTATGGTAGGTACAAAACTGTACTATGTCCTTCAAGAATGCAACTGCAGTCATAACATATGGGTTGAATACCATAGCCAAGCTGGGGGTGGATGGAGCTAAGTAAAAGATGGTGTAGCTAAAAAGCCCTGCAGGACTGCCGAAGCAAAGCCTGCTCGGGATCTGGAGTATAAAGCCAGGTTGTAGTGTTTGGTAAATGTATGCACGGAGCTCCATGTAGCAGCCTCTAGAATGTCCTTTGTAGCCACTCCTCTTAGGAAAGCTGTGGATGTGGCTATAGCTCTGGTGGAATGTGGCCTAATATTGGCTGGCACACTTTTTCCATGGTAAGAATAGCAGAATCTTATGCAGTGTCCAATCCATTTTGAAATTGTTTGCTTGGAGATTGCTTTTCCTTGTATTCCAGCAGCATAGGCTACAAACAGCTGGTCAGACTTTCTGGTGGCCTTAGTTCTGTCCAAGTAGTAGCGTAGTTGCCTGTGTATGTCCAAGGTATGCAGCAGTCTTTCCCCTCTATTTTGAGGATTGGGGAAGAAAATAGGAAGGTGAATAGCTTGATTTAGAGACACCCTGGAAATTACCTTTGGCATGAAAGAAGGATTTGTTCTTAGAGAGAGACTCTGTCCTGATGGAAAATGAGGAAAGGAGGTACTGCCATGAGTGCCTGTATCTCCGAGACTCTTCTTGCAGATGTGACTGCCAATAGAAAAAACGTTTTCCATGATAGAAATTGCATCTCTGAGGTTGCTGCTGGCTCAAAGGGAGGAAGAGAATTTTTCCAATACAAAATTGAGGTCCCATGCAGGTACTGGTTGTTTTCTGGGAGGCTTGATATTCTTTATCCCTCTTAGGAACTGTCTTAGCAAAGGATGTGAGAACACTGGTGGATCACAATTGTGTCTTGCTGAGATTGCTGAGGCATGAATCTTTATGGAAGAATATGAGAGTCCAGAATGAAACATTTCTGCCAAGTATTCCAATATCTGAGGTATACTCAGTACTGTTGTATCCTGACCCCTGTTGGCAGCCCAGATGCTGAATCTCTTCCACTTGGCTGAATAGGCTTTTCTGGTGGAAGGTCTGCGTGCTTCCAATAAGATGTCCTGAACTGCCTTGGAAAGAGTGGAATTGGAAGGAGTTAAGGTAACCTCCAGGCTGTCAGATGTAATGTTTTCAGGTTTTGGTGAACAGTCCTGTAGTTGTGTTGTGTTAGGAGCAGGGGCCATAGGGGCAGAGGCCACGGTTTGGTCCGAGTTATGCTCAACAGCAATGGGTACCAGTGTTGCTTTGGCCAGTCTGGAGCTATCAAAAAGCCTGTTGGTTGTTCTGCTTTGATCTTCAGGATCACCTTGGTCAACAGTGGCAGAGGAAGAAATGCATAAATTTTTAGGGAATTCCAGCTGAAGGAGAGAGCATCTGTTGTCCATGCTAGAGGATGGTGGGTCCTGGTACAGAACTTTTCCAGGTGATGATTTGTGTAAGACGCAAAGAGATCTATGTCCGGTCTTCCCCATGTCTTTGTTATTTGTGAGAAAATGTGGGGATGCAGCATCCATTTGTGTGGATCCAAGAAATTTCTGCTCAGCTTGTCCGCCAGTACATTGTCCTTGCCTGGCACAAACTGGGATTGCAGGAGTATCTTCAGACTCAGTGCTTTTTCCCAGAGAATCATCGTTCGTCTGCAGAGGGGGTATGAATGAGTCCCTCCCTGCTTGTTTATATACCACATGATAGTGGTGTTGTCTGTCCTTAATAGTAAATGTCCTTGTTGCAGTGATTTTTCGAAACTCTCGACTGCATGCATCACTGCCAACATCTCTTTTTGGTTTATGTGCAGATGTCTTTCCTTTGGTGTCCATTGACCTTGAACGCATCTGTCCTCCATGTGCGCCCCCCATCCATGGTCTGAGGCGTCTGTTGTAATTATTTGACCTACTTGAGGTCTGTTGAAAGACATGCCTTTGTTTAATTGACTTGCTTGAGCCCACCACAAGAATTCTTTTTGCAGACATGGAATAAGTGGGATTACGTCCTCTAGGCTTTGGCTGTGTTGGGACCATAAGCTTTTCAAATACCATTGCAGCTTTCTCATATGAAGTCTTGCCAAAGGTATCAGAAGAATGCATGATGCCATGAATCCCAGGGCCTGCAGGAGTTTCCTTGCAGTCAGCTGGGAGAGCTGTGCTAGGCCTTTGAAGTACTCGGGTAACTGCTGTTGTTTTTCCTCTGAGGTAGGCCATTTGTGTTGGTGTGTCCCGTTTGGCTCCTAGGAAAATAATCTGTTGGGATGGCAGTAGTCTTGATTTCTGAATGTTGACTGTGTATCCCAAGGCCTGTAGTAATTGCATGACATAGTCCAAGTTTTTTATTAAGGTTTGTTTGTTGTCTGCTTGTATGAGGCAGTCGTCCAGGTAGGGGTATATTTGAATTCCCTGGAGTCTGCAGTGTGCCACTACTGATGCCAGGCATTTCGTGAACACTCTGGGCGCAGTAGATAAGCCAAACGGCAATGCTGAGAATTGATAATGCTCTGTCCCTGCAAGAAATCTGAGGTATCTTCTGCAGCTTTGTCTGATTGGGACATGCAGGTATGCCTCCTCGAGGTCCAGAGTAACCAGCCAAGACCCCTTGCCCAGCATGGGAAGGAGTTGCTGTAACGTCAGCATTTTGAACTTTGGCACAATGAGAAAGGTATTTAGAGTAGACAAGTCCAGTATAGGCCTCCATTTGTTTTCCTTTCTTGGAACAAGGAACAGTCTTGAATAAAATCCCTGGCCTTGTTCCTGAGGAGGTACCTTTTCTATTGCTTTTATACTTAATAGCTTCGAAACTTGAAAGAGAGCCTCTGCCCTATGATGGTGTGGCAGGTTTGGCATGCCTTGTCTTGTAGGTAAAGTATGGAAGTGGAATCTGTAACCCTTGTCTATTAAATCCAGAATCCAGTTGTCCTTGGTTAAGATATGCCAGTTTTTTGAGAATAAGGATAATTTTCCGCCCAAGGGTGCTTCTCTCTGAGCCCTTGTAGGCGGTATGAAAGTCAAGTCATTGTGATTGTCCTTGTGGTGCAGCTGGACTGGCTGCAGCACTTCTTTGATTTGTAGATTGCCATTGGCGGCCCCTGTAGGAGCCTCGGTAGTGCCCTCGGCCTCGGCCACGCCTGGTCTTTCCCCTTTGAAACTTGTCCGAGTCTGGGAAGGACCAATTCTTTGAAGGCCAGTTTCTACTGAATCTGGGTGGCTGAACCTGGAGGAAATCCTTGACCGTCTGTACTGACTTTCCTCAATGGACTTCAACACATCTTGTGCATTAGCACCAAAAAGCTTCTGTTTTTCCAGAGGTGCATCAAGTAACTTTACTTTGACATGGTCTGGCAGTGGCTGATCTTTTAACCAAGCATGTGTACGTATCACAGCCCCAGTCATAGCTGCCCTACATGAAGCCTCCAATGCATCATAACCACACTGAAGAAAATGATTGCTAACCTGCTGAGTGTTATGTATGTGATCCTGCAATGCCTTTCTATCAATAGGCTCAGGAAAGTCCTGGTACTGAAACATATGAAAAAGGCAGTTAAGTGACCTCATGGCTAGGGTGGTAGAGGTATAAACCTTTTTACCCCATCTCTCCATAGACCTAGCTTCCCTATCCGCTGGCAAAGGATTCTTGGCCGTGGAGGTAGCCAGTCCCTTGGGACCCTGTGAAGTAGTTTCTAAATCCACGGAGTGGGCCTTAAAGAGATGTTTGTGAGTGTCAGGGACTCTGTAATATCTATCTGTCTGGCTTGACAGGGGCAGGGGGGAGAGAATCAGGGTTAGCACTGGAGTCGGAGAAAACGTCATCCAAAACATCCATCACAGGAGGAATAGCTAAAGGTCTGTGCTGTGGAAGCTTTAGAAAGGTACATTGTCTTTTCCTGGAATCAGAGAATTCCTGACCCTGCCATTGGAAATGTTCCCTCATTGAGTGCAGGACTTCAACAAACAAGAAATCCTCTGGAGGAGAGGCAGAGGGAATGGATTCCTCAGCATCAGAGTCCTCATAGGCCTGGAAGGATTCTTCTTGAATATCTGAATGCCCAGAATCCCCAGAGGCCTCATCTGAAGAGAGGTTTTCAGTCTGCTCAGTTCTAGGCCTTTTCTCTGCAGGAGGCTGAGAACCTCTGTCTGCGTGAGGCTGAGACCCCCTGATAAGGGAAATAAGGTCTGCAGCAAGAGACATAATCTGTTTATCAGAGGAGGGGGCCTGGACAGCAGGTTTAGGATGGGCCTTGGCCTGGCTGGCGGCCTTAGCACGTGCAAAGGCCTTGATGGACATAGATACAGGAGGCCTAGCAGCCCCACGTGCAGGAGTGACCTTGTCCACCGGAATGGTGTCGGGTAAATCAAGAAAGTACAGTTTTGTACCTACCATAAATGTAGATGTCCGAACTGGATAGCATCTGCAGTCATAACAACTGGGTTGTCCTGTCGTCAGGCAGCCCTTCAGTCGGCCGGATTCCAAAGTCCGGGTCCGGCTTCGGCTGATGTCGCACTTCACCCGACGTCATCTCTGTTGGCCTTCGGGTATAAAGGCATCAGCCGACGCCATTTTCCTCAGTGTTTCTTGCCCCAGATGCCAGTAGCCCTCTTGTAGGCTAAAAATTTTGGATAAATGCCAATGTTTCCAAAAAGATAGTGGTAAACACAAAAAATAAGCATGTATGTACATATATACAACAAATACACCATAAAAGACTCCCCCCACCAGCTAGCTATTAGGAGGGTAAACACCCTAGGAGTACCACAGAGGGAAGGAGGGAGGTAATCCTGACTGCAGATGCTATCCAGTTCGGACATCTACATTTATGGTAGGTACAAAACTGTACTATGTCCTTCATGGATGCATCTGCAGTCATAACAACTGGGTAGAATACCATAGCCAACTAGGGAGGAGGAAGAAACTAGATTATGGTGTGTTTAGGATCCCTTGCAGTACAGCAGTGGCAAACCCTGCTCGGGATCTGGAATATAGAGGCAAATTATAATGCTTGGCAAATGTATGCACGGAGGTCCAAGTAGCCGCCTCAATAATGTCTTTGGTTGCCACTCCTCGTAAAAAGGCTGTGGTAGTGGCTGTTGCCCTTGTAGAGTGAGGTCTTATGTTCTGTGGAATTGGTTTTCCATGGAAGGAGTAACAGAATCGTATGCAATTTCCTATCCATTTGGAGATTGTCTGTTTGGAAATAGCTTTTCCTTCCCTTCCTGTTGCATAGGCTACAAAAAGCTGATCAGTTTTTCTGCTACTTTTTGTTCTGTCCAGGTAGTAGCGTAGCTGTCTATGTACATCCAAGGTATGCAGTATTCTTTCCCCTCTGTTTTGTGGGTTGGGAAAGAAGGTAGGTAGGTGGATTGCCTGGTTTAAAGACACTCTGGATACCACCTTAGGCATAAACGTAGGATTAGTCCTCATGGACACTCTATCTGGATGGAAGATTAGGAAGGGTTGTACTGCCATTAGGGCCTGGAGTTCAGAAACCCTCCTGGCTGAGGTTATTGCCAGTAGGAAGGCGGTTTTCCACGATAGATGCTGTAGGTCTGCTGTTGCTGCTGGCTCAAAGGGTGATAGTGTCAACTTTTCTAGCACAAAGTTCAAGTCCCAAGCTGGTAATGGTGGTTTCCTTGGAGGTTTTACATTCTTGATTCCTCTGAGGAACTGTCTGAGTAATGGGTGTGAAAAACAGGTGGATCAAAGCTGTATTCTGCTGATATAGCTGATGCATGTATCTTGATGGAGGAGTAGGACAGGCCTGAATGTAGAAGTTCTGCCAGATACTCCAGAATGTTAGGCATATCTATGTTTGACACATCTTTTCCTCTTTCAGTACTCCAAATGACAAACCTTTTCCATTTTCCTGCATAGTTCCTTCTTGTTGAAGGTCTGCGGGCTTCAAGAATAATGTCTTTAACTCTTTGGGAAAGTTCTGGATTAGCTGCTGCTATGTGATGTTCCATGCAGTCAGTTGCAACGTTTTAGGTTTGGATGCATGATGCTGTAGTTGTTCTGAGTTAACATCAAAGGCATCAGGGTATTGGCCACATATTGTTCTGAGACATGCTCCTCAGCAGTGGGTACCAGTGTTGTCTTGGCCAGTTTGGAGCTATTAGGATTATCCTTGGACGTTCTTCCTTGATTTTTAGTAATACCTTGTGTATCAAGGGAAGAGGTGGGAATGCATATGCTGTTAGGCCTTTCCAGCTGAAGGAGAGCAAATCCACTTTCCATGCTAGTGGGTGGAATGTCCTTGTGCAGAACTTTTTGAGCTGGTGATTGAGAGGGGAAGCAAATAAATCTATCTGAGGCATTCCCCATTTCTTTGAGATGGTTTTGAAGATGTCCGGTGTAGCATCCATTCGTGGGCATCCGATGTGGTTCTGCTTAATATGTCTGCTAGAGTATTTTCTTTTCCCGGTACAAATATTGCCTGTAACTGGATGTTGTAGCTGAGTGCCAGGTTCCACAGCTCCAAAGTCATTCTGCATGAATGAGTGCCTCCCTGTTTGTTGATGTACCACATGACTGTGGTGTTGTCTGTCCTTATCATCAACTGGCCCTCTGAGAAATGGTCTGAAGTTTTGGATTGCCAGTTTTACTGCCAGCATTTCTTTTAGGTTGATGTGCAGGTGAAGTTGATCCTGCGTCCACAATCCTTGCACGCATTTGTCCAGCATGTGGGCCCCCCATCCTAGGTCTGAAGCGTCTGTTGTGATGGTCTGGCTTGCTTGACATCTGCGAAAGGGTAGCCCTGGGTTTGACTGGCATGCTTGAGCCCACCATAGGAACTCCTGTTTTAAGCATGGAATTAGTGGAATTTCTGTTTCTAGGCTATGCCTGTGTTGGGACCATAAATTCTTTAGGTACCACAGTAGTTTTCTCATATGTAGTCTGGCAAGTGGAACCAAGATTATGCATGATGCCATGAAGCCCAAGGCCTGCAGTACTTTTCTTGCTGTTAACTTGTTCTGTTTTGTTAGTGCCAAGAAGTAAAGAGGGAGTTCTCTTTGTTTTTCTGCAGTTAGGAAAGCCATTTGTTTTACTGTGTCCAATTCAGCCAAGAATGTCCTTGTCTGGGATGGGATCAGCCTTGATTTTTGTAAATTGACTGTGTATCCCAGTGCTTGTAGCAAGTAAATGACCCTTTGTAAATCTGTTGTCAGCTTGCTTTTGTTGTCCCCTTGTAGCAGGCAGTCGTCCAGGTATGGGTAAATTTGAATTCCCTGTAGTCTGCAGTGGCGATTACTGATGCCAGGCATTTTGTGAATACTCTGGGCAGTAGATAAGCCAAAGGGCAATGCTGAGAATTGATAATGCTCTGATCCTGCAAGAAATCTGAGGTATCTTCTGCAGATTGGTCGAATGGGGACGTGCAGGTATGCCTCCTTGAGATCTAGAGTTACCAGCCAACACTCCTTGCCCAGCATGGGAAGAAGTTGCTGTAGGGTCAGCATTTTGAATTTTGGGACAATGATGTATGTATTTAAGGTGGACAGGTCGAGAATAGGTCTCCAACTTTTTCCTTTCTTGGAACTAGGAATAGTCTTGAGTAGAATCCCTTTCCTTGTTCTGTTGTTGGCACTCTTTCCACAGCTCTCATGTTTGCTAACTGCATTATCTGTTGTAGAGCCTCTGTTTTTGATTTGGAGGTAGATTTGGCATTCCTCTTTTGACTGGTAAAGTGTGGAAGTGGAACCGGTAACCTTGATCTATGGTTTGTAAAATCCACTTGTCTTTTGTGATATAGTGCCAGTTCTTTGAAAATAAGGTTAATTTGCCGCCTAATGGAGCTGCTATTTGTTCCCTGGTAGGCGGATTTAGAGTTAAGTCACTGTGGCTGTGTTGTTGTAGTGGCAGTGGTTGTGTCTGTGCCTCTGTTGTTACCTTGCCACTGTCGTCCTCTGTAGGCACCTCCTCTGGATTGGTTTCTGCCTCTGGAACGTCTATTCCTGCCCCTTTGGGATCTTGTGGAGTCAGGAAAGGACCAATTTTGGCAGGCCAGTTCCTGCTAAACCTTGGGGTTGGACCTGCAAGAAATCTTTAACCGTTTGAACAGATTTTGCCTTTTCTTCCATTTTCTTCATTACCTGCTGGGCAGGTGTACCAAACAAGCTGGTCTTATCCATAGGAGCATCTAATAACTTAGCTTTAACATGATCCGGTAAAGCTTGTTCCTTTAGCCATGCATGCCTTCTTATCACTGTGCCAGTCATGGCTGATCTAAATGAAGCCTCCAGTGCATCATAGCCACATTTTAAGGAATGGTTACTAACCTGTTGTATGTTATTTACCATTTCTAATACATATTTCTTATCAATTGATTCATTAGAGGATAGCTTTTTTGTTAACTGATCAAGCATAAACTCTTGGTATTGTATCATGTGAAACTGACAGTTTAAAGCTCTAGCTGAGAGAGTAGCTGAAGTGTAAACCTTTTGCCCCATCTGTCTAGAGACCTGGCTTCCCTTTCAGAAGGAATAGGGTTTTTAGCTGTGGTCGCGGCTACTGCCTTGGGACCCTGGGATATAGTTTCGGGGTCTGCAAGTGGGGCCTTGTAAAGGTGGTGATGAGTGTCTGGTACCCTGTAAAATCTGTCTGGTTTGGCAGGGCTGGAGGTAAAGAATCTGGTGCAGAGCAGACATCATTGAAGGCATCATCCACTACAGAGAGCACAGGAGGTATAGCTAAGGGCCTGTGTTGTGGAAGGTGCAGAAAGGTTCTCAGTCTTTTCTGGAGTCTGAGAAATCCTGCTGCTGCCATTGGAACTGCTCGCATGGCATGTAAGGTTTCCCCAAAGGAAAATTCTTCTGGTGGGGAGGCAGCTGGAATGGATTCTTCAGCATCTGAGTCTTCAAAATTGGAGAAAGGAGCCTCTGGCTGGTCTGTTATGTCTGATTCATCAGCAGAATCATCAGAGGACACAGGCTCAGGGGGCTCTGCCCTAGGTCTCTTCTCTGGGGGCTGAGAGGCCCTGTCTGGGTGAGATTGAGATCCCCTAATTAATGAAATTAAATCTTCTGCCAGAGTAAGCATTTGTGCACTAGAAGAGGGCCGGGTTGTAGGGGGTTTAGCAGGCACTGTTCTAGTAGTTTTGGCTGCTTTGGCCCTGGCAAAGGCCTTAATGGACATGGCTGCTGGAGGCCTAGCAGCACCACGTGCTGGGGTAGACACATCCAAGGGAATGGTGGTTGATAAGGCAGTGGCAACCACCGTAGTGGATAAAATTTCTGAGGCCGATTCAAGAGAAGTAGCAGGGGCCTCGGTGATAGTGATAGATTCTGCTGTATTTTGTTCAGTTTTCTCGGTTTCGGCTGAAACCGAGACACTCGCGGTTTGCTTAACCATGGTTTCGGCCGAAACCGCGGACCGCGAGTGTCGGTCTTTATCTTTGCGTTTTTTAGCAGTTTGGGTAGTCGGAGGATCCGACGGCATAATATACGCAAAATCAGAACCGAAAAACTGTTCAGCAAACTCCGACCGACGCCTAAGCGTTCGTCGGTTGAAAGAAGCACAGGCCGAACAGGCTGCTACGTCGTGGGCTGGGCCTAAACAAGGCAGACAGTAAGAGTGGAAATCCTTATGAGGTATTTGTTTCCCACAGGTTAAACAATTATTAACTTTTTCTGACATCGGCTGAGGCAAGAAAGAGTCCCCAACGGGGTACTTAGCTTTAGAAGTCTTCGAAGTAGTATTCGGTAGAAGTAATCTCTGGATCCGACCGACCGGCACTTGCGAACAGCTTCTGCTTCGGGCGCCACGCGGCAAGAAAGACTGAGGAAAATGGCGTCGGCTGATGCCTTTATACCCGAAGGCCAACAGAGATGACGTCGGGTGAAGTGCGACATCAGCCAAAGCCGGACCCGGACTTTGGAATCCGGCCGACTGAAGGGCTGCCTGACGACAGGACAACCCAGTTGTTATGACTGCAGATGCATCCATGAAGGACATCTTCGGTTTCCGGAGGAAAATCAACAACCGGCACCGGAGAGGTCTCCGGGACCAAAGGACGAGTTAACGCTGTGTCGTCGGCCTGGAGCGGTTGAGTTACCGTTTCCACAGGGACCAAAGCACTAGCGGAGGGTCTAGGAGTAGTACCGTCCTTCCGTTTTTTGGAAGATTGAGCTGTCGGTTGATCCGACGACATGATATACGCAAAGGATTCGCCGAAAAAGTCTTCAGCAAATTCTGCCCGGCGCCTGAGAGTGCACTTATTAAAGCAAGCACAGGCAGCACAGGCCGAGACGTCGTGGTCTGGGCCCAGGCAAGGAAGACAGTAAGAATGGAAGTCCTTATGAGGTATTTGTTTACCACAAGACAAACAATTATTAACTTTCTCAATTTGTTCTGACATCGGCTGAGGCAAGAAAAAATGTTCCCCAATGGGGTACTTAGAGCTTTTAGATGACTTTGGTACTGAAAACACAGGAGCTGACCGACCGGCACTTGCGAACTGCTTCTGCTTCGGGCACCGCGCGGCAAGAAAGACTGAAGAAGATGGTGTCGGCCGATGCCTTTATACTCCAGCCGTTGTGATGTCGGAGAGGAAGCAACACCAGCCGACGCCGGACCCAGACTTTGGAATTCGGCAGACCGAGGGCTGCCTGAGGCAGGACAACCCATATGTTATGACTGCAGTTGCATTCTTGAAGGACATCAGCACAAGCGATGGTCGTTCCTTGAAAGTTCAAACAGGAGCACTCTCTTCAATGGCTGGAAAGCTTTTTAGAGCTTGGCACCCAAACTGGTCTTTTTCAGCAAGTGTGCTTGAGAAGATTAACAGCTTCAGTGAATGGAAGGTGCCCTGAAGCTTTGGCATCTAGCTGGTTGTTATATCCTTGGCAAGATATAACCCATATAGAAAGCCTTTGGTTATGACATTTCTTATCTATGCCTACATAACAATGGTGAACCACTAAACTGGTTGATAAGGTTGCAGCCTCCTGTGGAGCCCAGGTGTCTGCTGTCTCCTTTGCATCTTGTAAGATCTGCACTAGCAAGCGCACAGCCTTTCTGCAGAGATTAGAACTCTTATTTCTGGTCCAAACAACAAAGGTCCTTTAAAAGTGGGAGTTTACAAAGGACAGCTTAACATCTTACAAAAAGAGAAGGCGGCAGGGCAAGCACTGCCCACAGTGAAGGTGGATGATGTGAACATTAGCTTCTCAAACCTATCTAGAGCTTTTTCTTTAAGGTTACAGCAGAAACTGCATCATCAGGCATGAAGTGCCCTCTCACACAGAAGCACTCATCAGAATGTATGAAAAATCCTTCAGTCTCCGTCAACCAGCATTACTACAGCTTCTTCTGGAGACAACCAACTGCCTCTGAAAGCCACCGTTCTATCCTGTTTCAAAGTTAGGGACTACCTCAAACCCGGGGTCTTCTGAAACGGATAGAGAAGGGCCTCATCTTCTACTGTCACATTCTCAGACATACATTCAAGGAAGCTAAAGGGTTTTCCAGTATTTGGTTTGGCTGGCCATTTCCTGAGCCTTATGACTGCTGTAGACACTGAAGCAGTATGAAATGGTGTCATATCTGTCCGCCTGTATCTCTTGGTGGGAGAGGATTTCAATGGAAACATGCAAAAATAAGAGAAGCAGTCTGTGAGAACGAAGTGTGCTAGCACAAATGAAAAGCAGGGATCCAAACAAGAAGCTCTGGGATGGGAAAACTAGAGATGCTAGCACATTGCATATTTTATAAACAATGCCAGACAGACAAGTAATGGGTAGATAAATGGATGTCTGGGCAGCAGAAGCCAGGGAGGAAACTGTCTGTTCGAAAGATAAGCTAAGGGTAATATCTGGTCTTGCAACACTTACTGAAGTCAAATGAAATAATTGGATGGCTGGATAAATACCTGCAAGGCAGGAAGAGATCTCATGTTCAAGGGGCCGATACCTGCAAAACCAGTGCTGACAGGTCAGCATCATTGGTATTTTTACAACTGTTTTGTTAAAAACATTCAGCTCCTTTTGTATTACAAAATGTATGTGAATGCAAGTGTGATCAATTTTTTTAACCTTACTACGTAGATGAAACAGTAACGTCTACAAGCAGGCAGTACTTCTGATACCACCCAACACATCAGTAGCCTGGGTACAGCCCTAACTGCCCCTCCACCGGTTTCTACTATTCCAAACTTTCATATCCAAACACAACAATCAGGAGACATAAAATAAAGCTAACGCAAGACAAAAGTTTTAGTGTCAACAGCTGTTTATTCGTATAGAAGGCACAATCACAGGCCCCAGGATATCTTTTTGGTTACTTTGTACGAAAGCTGGAAATTGTGGATTGAGAAATTGCTGACAAGCAGAATAGCAGAAAGAGTCTTGAAGGGGTAAGAAAGGTGGTAAAAATGTCATGAAACAGAACTTACAGAACAGAATCAACTGAAAAAAATCTATATGCCTCTGTGCTTCACAAGAACAAAAAAAAATAATAATGTATAGTAGACCTTAGGTTACTGGACTAAAAGAACCAAAATAAATATGTAGCAAGTCATACAATTCACCTGAAACTGTGTGCAGTATACAAAATGAACATATGACTACATACCTACTGATTTAGTTGTTAATCTGCTTCAAGATTAGTTTGATGCTTCCATTATCTTGAATCAAAGTGTGTAAAACTTCACAGTAGAAAGAGAAGAACTTCAGTAGAAAGAAAATAAGCTATGTACAGCAAATCTGTTAGTCTTACATGAGATGTAGCACTAAACATGTAAAAACTGAGATTAAGAGAGACAATTTAGTGTGAGAAAAGAGTATACAACCATGCAAAATATACGTGGTGGAAGAGACCTACTAGAATGCTTTAGAAGCACTATAAGAATAGAAAGAAAATTTAGCATGCTAAAGTGTGAAACCTTGAGAATTTCCTGAAGCAAGAGGATCAAGCCACAGCTCAAAAGAGAAAAGCACCAAGGAAGAATGTTTCTAGAAGGCTGTAGCTGACATGCAGGCTCTGTTCATAGTTTCAAACTTTTTCTGTGCTTCCTGAAATTGTTTTTTTAGCTCTGTAAATTCAAGGTTAATGCAATCACCATTCTTTAACTTGAACTTACTCTTGAGACCTGGAGATTTCAAACTAAACCTCAGCCCATAGATGCACTTGAAAAGTAGAAGGCACAAACAGTTCAAAGACAGAAAATGTTCCTGTTTAACAGAAATCACAATCAAAGGATCTTCTTTTAAGTAGTTTTTAACATTTTCCACAGGATCATGATTCGCACTGAATTTCAATTAAAGACTGCAGGAAAAGCAAACCACAGTATGCCCTGATCTTGTACCACAAAAAGTTTGCATGTGCCAAGTTAACACATTACAATCACAAAGAGGATCTGATGGGTGAAAGCTATAATAAATCATCACTGATTATGCTGCTACTACTTTGCCCTACAAGATGCAGACTAAATATTTTGCTGGAAATCTAGAGAAACACTACAAAACTGAGTTGTCTTCATATACTGCTCTAAACAACAATTCCAACAATAAATGTCTAAATAATGCTGCTCTTGCCACCCAAATTACTTTGTCTAATAATTCCCCTTTTGCAAACACAAAAGTACAGTTGTGTATACTTACCATAAATGTAGATGTTAGTGCGTTATTCGCTGTTGCAGTCATTACATTTGGGCAATCTGCTGGCAAGTTGCCCTCAGACGGCCTGATTAACAAAGTCTTGGGTCCTGCGTCCGTTGCTGTCCCTTCTTCCATGACATCAGGTCGTCAGGGGTATAAAACATGCAGCCGACGCCATTTTAAATCAGTTTTTCTTGCCCCAGATGTCAGGTGCCCCTCAAATGGGGAGCAATTTATTATATACATGCATGTAATTTAGAATACAAAAATATACCTCCAAATAAAAGCAAATAAAACAAGAAGGCTTTTGAGCTTAGTAACAGAAAGAAGAGGAATAAAAAAAGAAAAATAGGGGTCTGGCGGACGAGTATCCAGGACTGCAACAGTGAATACACTCGAACATCTACATTTATGGTAAGTGCACACAACTGTACTATGTTCTTCGTGTTTCACTGTTGCAGTCATTACATTTGGGTAGAATCCCAAAGCTATGGATGGGAGGATGAAATTATACAGCATTAGAAGCAGCTATAAGGCCCTGCAGGACAGCAGTGGCAAAGCCTGCTCTGGATTTAGAGAAGAGAGATAAATGGTAATGCTTGGTGAACATATGAACTGAGCTCCAGGTAGCAGCTTCTAGAACGTCTCTGGTAGGAACCCCTCTGAGAAAGGCTGCATAAGTAGATGGAGCTCTGATGGAATGGGATCTGATCCCCTTGGGGACAGGTTTACCATGATGCATGTAGCAGAAACGAATGCAATGTTTTATCCATTTTGAAATAGTTTGTTTTGAGATAACCTTTCCCTCTTGTCCCTGTAGCAAATGCCACCAGTAGTTGCTCAGATTTTCTTAGAGACTTTGTTCTGTTCAAGTAGAAAGTACAGTTGTGTACACTTACCATAAATGTAGATGTTAGAGTGTATTCACTGTTGCAGTCATTACATTTGGGTAATCCTGCTGGCAGGCTGCCCTCGGCTGGCCTGAATTCCAAAGTCTTCGGTCCTGCGTCGGCTGCTGTCGCCCCCTTCCCCAACGTCAGGTCGTCAGGGGTATAAAAGCAGCAGCCAACGCCATTTTCTTCAGTTTTTCTTGCCCCAGATGTCAGGTGCCCCCAAAAAGGGTAGCCAAACTTTATATAAATACACCAATGTAAATTTTACCTTCATCTATAAGCAAATACATCACATAGTTGGTATAAATCAGAGAAGGAAAGATAAGATCCAAAAGAAAAAAGGGGGAAGGCGGGTGGGTAAACCTGGACTGCAACAGTGAATACACTCGAACATCTACATTTATGGTAAGTGTACATAAAGTACAGTTTTGTACCTACCATAAATGTAGATGTCCGAGAGGAATGCATCTGCAGTCTTTACAAATGGGTTGTCCTGTCGTCAGGCAGCCCTTCGGTCGGCCGGATTCCAAAGTCTGGGTCTGGCTTCGGCTGGTGTCGCACTTCACCCGACGTCATTGCGGCAGTTATTCGGGTATAAAGGCATCAGCCGACGCCATTTTCCTCAGTGTTTCTTGCCCCAGATGCCAGGTGCCCTCTTGGATGGCTAAATTTGGATAAATGCCAAAGTTTCCAAATAGTAGAGAGCAAACACACAAAATAAGCATGTATGTACATATATACAAACAAATACACCATAATAGATCCCCCCCCAAGCTAGCTGAAGATTGGCAAATACCCTAGGAGTACCTCAGAGGGGAAGGAGGGTGGGTAATCCTGACTGCAGATGCATTCCTCTCGGACATCTACATTTATGGTAGGTACAAAACTGTACTATGTCCTTCAAGGATGCATCTGCAGTCTTTACAAATGGGTAGAATACCATAGCTAAACTAGGGAGGAGGAAATGAGAAAAGATTATGGTGTAGTTAAGATCCCTTGCAAAACAGCAGTGGCAAAACCAGCACGGGATCTGGAGTATAGAGGTAAGTTATAATGCTTGGCAAATGTATGCACGGAGGTCCAAGTAGCAGCCTCTATAATGTCCTTGGTAGCCACTCCTCGTAAGAAAGCTGTGGTAGTGGCTGTAGCCCTTGTGGAGTGAGGCCTGATGTTCTCTGGAGTTTTCTTTCCATGGTAGGAGTAACAAAATCTAATGCAATTTCCTATCCATTTGGAGATTGTCCGTTTAGAAATTGGTTTTCCTTCCTTCCCTGTTGCATATGCTACCAGAAGCTGGTCAGTCTTTCTATTGTTTTTTGTCCTGTCCAGATAGTAGCGTAATTGTCTGTGTACATCCAAGGTATGTAAGAGCCTTTCTCCCCTGTTCTGCGGGTTGGGGAAGAATGTAGGGAGGTGGATAGCCTGATTTAAAGAAACTCTGGATACCACCTTAGGCATAAATGTAGGATTTGTTCTCATGGACACTCTGTCTTGATGGAAGATCAGGAAGGGTTGCACTGCCATTAATGCCTGCAGTTCAGAGACCCTTCTTGCTGAAGTTATTGCTAGCAGGAAAGCAGTCTTCCAGGATAAGTATTGTAATTCTGCTGTTGCTGCTGGTTCGAAAGGAGGAAGAGTCAGTTCTTCTAGTACAAAATTCAAGTCCCATGCTGGCAATGGAGGTTTCCTGGGAGGTTTTACATTTTTAATTCCTCTCAAAAACTGTCTGAGCAGGGGATGCGAGAAGACAGGAGGATCCAAGCTGTATTCTGCTGAAATAGCTGATGCATGTATCTTGATGGAAGAATAGGACAGGCCTGTATGGTAGAGCTCCGCCAAGTACTCCAGGATGTTGGCTATGTTCACCAGTGTCACATCTTGCCCCTTTGCAGTACTCCAGATGAGATATCTTTTCCATTTTGCTGCATAATTCTTTCTTGTGGAAGGTCTACGAGCCTCCAGGATTATGTCTTTAACCCTTTGGGATAAATTTGGGTTAATTGCTGTTATGTAATGTTCCAGGCAGTTAACTGCAGAGTTTTTAGGTTTGGATGCAGGATGTTGTAGTTGTTCTGTGTTAGCAGTAATGGGATCAGGGGCAGCGTCCATATTTGTTCCCTGGACATGCTCCTCAGCAGCGGATACCAATGTTGTCTTGGCCAGTTTGGGGCTATCAGAATGATCCTTGGACGTTCCTCTTTGATCTTCAGAAGCACCTTGTGCATCAAAGGAAGTGGTGGGAATGCGTATGCTGTCAGGCTTTTCCAACTGAAAGAAAGGGAGTCCACCTTCCAAGCAAGTGGGTGGTAAGTCCTTGTGCAGAATTACTTCAACTGGTGATTGAATGGGGATGCAAACAAGTCTATTTGTGGTAATCCCCATTTTCTTGTGATGGTTTTGAAGATGTTCGGATGCAGCATCCATTCGTGGGCATCTGTTGTAGTTCTGCTTAATATGTCTGCTAGAATGTTTTCCTTCCCTGGTACATAAATTGCCTGTAACTGAATGTTGCAGCTCAGAGCCACATCCCATAGGTCCAGTGCCAGCCGGCATAGAGGGTATGAGTGTGTGCCTCCCTGTTTGTTGATGTACCACATAACTGTGGTGTTGTCTGTCCTTATCAACTGGCCTTCTTGGAGAAAAGGTCTGAATGCCTGGATTGCCAATTTCACTGCCATCATTTCTTTTAGATTTATGTGCAGATGCAGCTGGTCTTGAGTCCATAGGCCTTGAATGCACTTGTCCAGCATGTGTGCCCCCCATCTGAGGTCTGAGGCATCTGTCGTGATGGTTTGTTTTGGTTGACTTTTGCAGAAGGGCAATCCTGTGTTTGATTGGCAGGCCTGAGTCCACCATAGGAACTCCTGTTTCAGGCATGGGATCACTGGAATTTTGGTTTCTAGGCTGTGCTTGTGCTGGGACCACAAATTCTTTAGGTACCACTGTAGCTTTCTCATATGCAGCCTGGCATGAGGGACCTGTATTATGCAGGATGCCATGAAGCCTAGAGCTTGTAGCACTTTTCTTGCAGTCAGATGGTTCTGCTTTGTTAATGCCAAGAAGTAGAGAGGAAGTTGTTCTTTCTTTTCTGCAGTTAGGAATGCCATTTGTTTTGATGTGTCCAGTTCTGCACCCAGAAAGGTTATTCTTTGGGATGGAATCAGCCTTGACTTTTTTGTATTGACTGTATATCCCAGGGCTTGCAGCAGGTAGATGACTCTTTGTAAGTCTTCTGTTAGTTTGTTTTTGTTGTCCGCTTGTATCAGGCAGTCGTCCAGGTAGGGATAGATTTGAATCCCCTGAAGTCTGCAATGAGCTATTACTGATGCCAGGCATTTCGTGAACACTCTGGACGCAGTAGATAAGCCAAAAGGCAATGCTGAGAATTGATAATGCTCTGATCCTGCAAGAAATCTGAGGTATCTTCTGCAAATTGGTCTTATGGGGACATGCAGGTATGCCTCCTTGAGATCTAGAGTTACCAGCCAAGACTCCTTGCCCAGCATGGGAAGAAGCTGCTGTAGGGTCAGCATTTTGAATTTGGGAACAATAATGAATGTGTTTAAAGCGGACAGGTCTAGAATAGGCCTCCATTTGTTTTCTTTCCTTGGAACCAGGAATAGTCTGGAGTAAAATCCCTTTCCTTGTTCCATAGATGGCACCTTTTCCACAGCTCTCATTTTTAATAATTGAGATATTTGCTTTAGAGCTTCTGCTTTTTGAGTAGGTGGTAGGTTTGGCATTCCTCTCTTTTCTGGTAGAGTATGAAAATGGAACCTGTAACCTTGGTCTATAGTTTGCAAAATCCATCTTTCTCTTGTAATGCAGTGCCAGTTTCTTGAAAATAAGGTTAGCTTTCCGCCCAAGGGTGCTTGTAGTTGTTCCCTGGTAGGCGGCACCACCGCCAAGTCACTGTGATTGAGTTGTTGTAGTGGTGGTGGCTGTATCCGTGCCTCGTTGGTTGTTACCCTGCCACTGGCGACCCCTGTAGGCACCCCTGGATTGGTTTCTGCCTCTAGAGCGCCTATTCCTGCCTCTTTGTGGCTTAGAGGATTCCGGAAAGGACCAATTCTTGGAGGGCCAGTTCCTGCTAAACCTTGGAGGTTGAACTTGTAGGAAATCTTTCACAGTTTGCACAGATTTTGCTTTCTCTTCCATCTTTTTTAGTACCTGCTGTGCAGGGGAACCAAATAAATTGACCTTGTCCATAGGTGCATCCAAAAGCTTTGATTTGACATGGTCTGGTAATGCCTGTTCTTTCAGCCATGCATGCCTCCTAATAACTGTGCCAGTCACGGCTGATCTAAAGGAAGCCTCCAGTGCATCATAGCCACATTTTAAAGAATGGTTACTAACCTGCTGTATGTTATGTACCATTTCCTGAACATACTTTTTATCTAAAGATTCTTCAGAGGACAGCTTTTTAGTCAACTGGTCAAGCATAAACTCTTGATATTGAATCATATGAAATTGGCAGTTCAAAGCTCTAGCTGACAAAGTAGCAGAGGTGTAAACTTTTACCCCATCTCTAAGGACCTGGATTCCCTTTCAGAGGGGAGGGGGTTTTTAGAAGAAGTAGCTGCTACAGCTTTAGGGCCCTGGGAGATAGTCTCTGGATCTGCAAAAGGAGCCTTATATAAGTGGTGATGAGTGTCCGGGACCCTATTGTACCTATCGGGCTTAGCAGGAGCCGGAGGTAAAGAATCAGGAGCAGTGCAAGCATCATTAAATGCATCATCAACAACAGAAAGAACTGGAGGTATAGCTAAAGGTCTATGTTGTGGCAAATGTAGAAAGGTCCTAAGCCTTTTTCTAGAGTCTGAGAAATCTTGGCCCTGCCACTGAAAATGTTCCCTCATAGCATGCAAGGTTTCCCCAAAGGAAAATTCCTCAGGAGGAGAGGCTGAAGGGATGGACTCCTCAGCATCAGAGTCTTCGTAAGGAGAATAAGAAGCCTCAGGAGGGTCTGAATGTTCTGAGTCATCAGAAGAATCATCTGCGGATACTGGCTCAGGGGGCGCTGCTCTAGGTCTCTTTTCAGGAGGAGGGAGAGAGGCCCTGTCAGGATGAGGCTGGGCTCCACGGATTAAAGAGATGAGATCCTCAGCCAAAGAAAGCATGTGGGAGCTGGTGCTGGGCCTGTGAGAAGGGGGCTTGGCAGGCACAGGTTTTGATGTTTTGGCTGCTTTAGCCCTGGCAAAGGCCTTAATAGACATAGCTGGAGGAGGCCTAGCAGCTCCACGTGCAGGGGTTGAAACATCCAGGGGGATGGTGTCTGATAAATCCTGTGAAACCGCAACAGAAGGTTGGATTTCAGAAGCCGTCTCTACCAGGTTAGAAGAGGCCTCGGTAGAAGGCATGTTATCGGCTGAAGAAAGAACCGCTTGCTCGGTTTCGGACGAAACCGAGACACTCGAGGTTTGCTTAACCGCGGTTTCGGCCGAAACCGCGGACCGCGAGTGTCGGTCCTTTTCTTTGCGTTTTTTGGTAATTTGCGTAGTCGGAGGATCCGACGGCATAATGTAGGCAAAATCGGAGCCGAATATCTGTTCAGCAAAGTCCGACCGACGTCTAAGCGTCCGTCGGTTAAAAGAAGCACAGGCTAGACAAGCTGCTACGTCGTGGTCTGGGCCTAAACAATGTATGCAATAGGAGTGGAAATCTTTATGAGGTATTTGTTTCCCCACAAGATAAACAGTTATTAACTTTCTCTGACATTGGCTGGGGCAAGAAAGAGTCTCCAACGGGGTACTTAGCTTTATAGAAGTCTTCGAAGTAGTATTCGGTAGTAGTAATCTCCTGACCGACCGGCACTTGCGAACAGCTTCTGCTTCGGGCGCCACGCGGCAAGAAAGACTGAGGAAAATGGCGTCGGCTGATGCCTTTATACCCGAATAACTGCCGCAATGACGTCAGGTGAAGTGCGACACCAGCCGAAGCCAGACCCAGACTTTGGAATCCGGCCGACCGAAGGGCTGCCTGACGACAGGACAACCCATTTGTAAAGACTCATTTGTAAAGACTGCAGATGCATCCTTGAAGGACATCTGTACTATGTTCTTCGTGTTTCACTGTTGCAGTCATTACATTTGGGTACAGTCCCAAAGCTATGGTTGGGAGGCTGGAACTAGACAGCAGTAGGAGCGGCTATGAGGCCCTGCAGAACTGCAGTGGCAAAGCCTGCTCTGGATTTTGAGTAGAGTGGCAGATGATAATGCTTTGTAAAGGTGTGCACTGAACTCCAAGTAGCCGCCTCTAAAATGTCTCTGGTTGGTACTCCTCTGAGAAAGGCTGCTGAGGTGGATGCAGCTCTGGTGGAATGAGGCCTAATGCTCTTAGGAACTGGCTTGCCATGGTGTAAGTAACAGAAACGAATGCAGTGTCCTAACCACTTAGAAACAGTCTGCTTTGAGATAGGCTTTCCTTGTGATCCTGCAGCATATGCCACTAGTAATTGCTCTGTACTCCTGAAAGCTTTGGTTCTGTCCAAGTAGAATCTAAGCTGTCTGTGTATGTCCAAAGAATGCAGAATTCTCTCCCCCTTGTTCTGCGGATTTGGGTAAAAGGTAGGCAGATGGATGGCTTGGTTAAGCGCCACACTGGACACTACTTTAGGCATAAATGTTGGGTTTGTCCTCAGGGAGACTGTCTGGATGAAAAATGATGAAAGGTTACACAGCCATGAGTGCCTGTAGCTCTGAAACACGTCTTGCAGAAGTAATTGCTAAGAGCAGCACTGTTTTCCAAGATAAAAACTTCATGTCAGCAGTAGCCGCTGGCTCAAAAGGAGGTAGGGTGAGCTTTTCCACGACATAGTTGAGGTCCCATGCAGGTACTGGTAGTCTCCTTGGGGGCCTTAAATATTTGGCTCCTTTGAGGTACTGCCTTAATAAAGGATGAGAAAAAAGTGGTGGCTATGTATTGTAATGAGCCGAAATGGTAGAGGCATGAATTTTAATTGATGAAAAAGATAGGCCTTTGTCCAGCATCTCAGTTAAGCATTGCAAAATCTGAGGAATATTTGGTACCGCTGTATCAGTTTCTTGTGCATGGTTCCAGGCACAGAATTTCTTCCATTTTCCAGCATAAGACTTTCTAGTAGTAAGCTTTCTGGCTTCCAGAATGACATCCATCACAGCTTTACTGAGAGGTGTTTTTTGTATGACTACATTATCCGCCATGCTGCCAAGTTTAATGTCCTGAGTTGGCTGTGCATGATCTGATCGTTTTGCTGGGACAGTAGTCGAGGTATTTGAGGTAAGTCCCAAGCTGGGTATAGAGATAAGTTCCTTAGTACTGGATACCAGTACTGGCCTGGCCAGTCTGGGGCAATCAGTATCATCTTTGGCTTCTCCTGTCTGACCTTTAGGAGCACCTAGGGGAGGAGAGGCAGTGGAGGAAAAGCATATACTGATAGGGCATCCACTTTCCATGCTTGTCTGTGATAAGTCCTTGTGCAGAATCTTTTTAGTTGGTAATTGAGAGGGGAGGCAAATAGATCTATGTCCGGGGCATCCCCATTTCCTTGTTATGCTGAAGACTTGTGGATCCAGCTTCCACTCGTCGGGATCCATGAGGTTTCTGTTTAGTTCGTCTGCCAGAGTATTTTCCTTTCCTGGCAGGAATTGTGCCTGCAGATGTACTTGGTAAGTCAAAGCTGTGTCCCACAAGGTCATGGCTAGTCTGCAAAGGGGGTAAGAATGTGTGCCCCCCCTGCTTGTTTATATACTACATGACCGTGGTGTTGTCTATCAATAGTTGTCCTGGATGAAGTAGGTCCTTGAAGGCTGTCGGGGCATTTTGAACAGCTAACATCTCTTTTTGATTGATATGTAGATGCATTTGGTTTGAGGACCATGTGCCTTGAATGCATCTTCCTGCCATGTGGGCTCCCCAGGCATAGTTTGATGCATCCGTTGTTAGTGTTTGCCTGGCTGGAGGTAATGTGAATGGCTGTCCCTTGTTCTGGTGACAAGCCTTTGCCCACCATCGAAACTCCTGTGGCCAGCAGGGAATGAGAGTAATGACTGTTTCCAGGCTCTGGCAATGTTGAGTCTAAACACTATTTAGGTACCATTGAAGTTTCCTCATATGCAGTCTTGCATATGGAATGAGTAGGATGCAGGATGCCATGAAGCCCAAAGACTGCAGAATTTTTCTTGCAGATAACTGCGTCTTTGTTGCCAACATTTTGAAATAGGTAGCCAGTTGCCTTTGTTTGTCTGGCATGAGATAAGCCAACTGGGTGGTTGTATTCAAGCTTGCACCCAGAATGTAGTCTCTTGTGAGGGTACTAGTTTTGATTTCTTTTTGTTGACTGTGTACCCTAGGCATGTTTGAAGTCTTTTCACGAACGCCAGATGTTGAAGAAGAATGTCCTTGTTCTCTGCTTGAATGAGACAGTCGTCCAAGTAAGGATATAGCTGTATTCCTCTGTCTGCAAAATGCAATTACTGGTGCCAGGCGCTTTGTAAAGACCTTGGGTGCAGTAGATAAGCCAAAGGGCAGTGAAGAGAATTGGCAATGCATTGAACCTGCCTTGAATCTTGGGTAGATTCTGCATGGTTGTCTGATTGGAACATGCAGGTATGCCTCTTTTAGGTCTAAAGTCACAAGCCAAGCATTCTTGCCCAACATGGGCAGAAGCTGCTGCAAAGTCAACATTTTGAATGTTGGAATATCCAGGAAAGTGTTCAGAATAGATAGGTCCACTATCGGTTTCTAGGCCTTGTCCTTTCTGGGTACCAAGAACAGTCTTGAGTAAAAACCTTGTCCCTTCTCTTGCTCTGGTACTTGTTGGATGGCCCCCATGCCCATGAGGGATGAGACTTGTTTTTGCTGCTCTGCCCATTGATTTTTTGGCAGATCTACACAGCTGTTTGCCTTTGGCAGAGTATGGAAATGGAACTTGTAGCCTTGTGACACTATGTTTAGAACCCACTTGTCCTGGGTTATGATGTGCCAATTTTAAGCAAAAAGTGCTAACTTTCCCCCTAAGGGTGCTGCCAGAAGATAAGTGCTTGGTGCAGGCAGGGGGAAGTCATTGAGACTGTTTTCTGTATGTTTGTGATCTGTCTTCTCCAGCTTTGGAGGTAGAAGCACCCCATTGCTTGGGCCTGTATGAACCTTATGCCTGGGATCTGCACCTAGGGCATCTGGGTCTGCTCCTTTGAGGTCTGTCTGACACGGGAAAGGACCAATTTTTTTGTAGGCCAATGTCTACTAAACCTAGGTGGCTGTACTTGTAAAAAAATCTTTTGACAGTTTGCATAGATTTAGCTTTTCCCTCCATTTTCTTTAACACCTCTTTTGCCTTAACACCAAACAAAGTATCATGCTGTAAAGGTGCATCTAGTAATTTAACTTTAACATGATCAGGCAGATTTTGTTCCTTTAACCAAGCATGCCTCCTAATTACAGAACCCGTAGCTGCGGCCCTGCAGGAGGCCTCCAAAGAATCAAAACCACATTGCAAAGTATGTTTTCCAACTTGTTCTGCTGCATACAATAAATCCTGCATTTCCTTGTTTTCTGCACATTCAGAATTTAACATCTTCTGTTTAAGCAATCCCATGACATGTTGCTGATACTTAAGTATACAAAATTGACAGTTTAAGGCCCTTACAGCCAAAGCTGCAGATGTGTAAACCTTTTTTCCACATCTATCCAGTGCCCTTGAATCTCTGTCAGTGGGGGTTGGGTTTTTTGCCATGGAAGCCTTAACTCCATTTGGACCCTGTGAAATAGTTTCTGGGTCAGCAGCAGGGTTTTTAAAAAAAAATTTGTGCGAGTCAGGAACCCTGTAATATCTGTCAGGCTTAACAGGGGCTGGGGGTAAGGAGTCAGGGGTCAGACTAGACTCCGAAAACACATCATCTACAATGTCTAACAGGTGGAATGGCTAGAGGCCTGTGCTGAGGTAGTAAAAGAAAATCCCTGAGCCTCTTTTTAGATTCTGAAAAATCTTGGCTCTCCCACTGGAAATGCTCCCTCATGGTATGCAAGGTTTCCCCAAAGGAATAGTCCTCAGGAGGAGATGCTGAAGGTATAGATTCTTTAGCATCAGAATCCTCATAGGGGGGAAGAGAATATCCCTGATCAGAAGAGGAATCAGAAGAAATAGAAACCTGATCTGAAGATTCATAGTCAGTGTCTTGCCTAGGCCTCTTATCAGGAGGGGGATGGGAACTCCTGATCAAGGTAAGCAAGTCTTCGGCCATTCTGAGCATCTGTTTTTTGGGCATAGAGGCCTGTCCACATGGCTCTTGAGTTTGTTTCCTTGCTTTAGAAGGTGCTTTAGTCGGTTTTTGAAGCTGAAGTTGTTTTAATGTAAAGATGTTTAGGTCTGAATACACCCTCAGAAGCCTGCTCAGCGGCTCCGGACCCATCTGAGGGATTAGCGTCCGAGGCTCCAATACCTTGAGTATCCAGCGGCATGGCCGACTCCACGTGGGAGCCGGTAGCGGCCTTTGGCTCTAAAGTAGCGGGCGTCAGGGGCTGCGAAAGCACCTCACTGAGAACTGGCGACTGGCTTAGGAGAAGCTTCGTCGTCGGTTTTGGGCCTCGGTTGTTTTTCTCTATCCTTTTCTTTGTGTTTTTTGTAAACTCCGGTAGTCGGATGGCTATCCGACGACATTTCAAGATAATTAAACTGGTGTCCAAAAAAGTTTAAAGCAAAATCATACAGATGCTTAACAGTGCGTTGGTTAAATCTAACACAAACCAGACAACCAGTAACGTTGTGATCAGGGCCTAGGCAAGGAATACAGTAAGAATGAAAATCCTTATGAGGTATTTGCTTACCACAAGAAATACAATTAACTTTTTCTGACATCGGTCTGGAGCAAGAAAAAAGTTTCCCCAACGGGGTACTTAGCTTTGTTGAAGACTTCGGATCTGAAACTCAAACACGAAAATCTCAGGAGTCGGCCGACCGGCACTTGCAAACTGCTTCTGCTTCGGGCACCTCGCAGAAAGAAAGACTGAAGAAAATGGCATTGGCTGCTTCTTTTATACCCCTGACGTCAGGGTGACAGCAGCCGATGCAGGACCTAAGACTTTGGAATGCAGGCTGGCTGAGGGCAACCTGCCAACAGGATTACCCAAATGTAATGACTGCAACAGTGAAACACGAAGAACATTCTTAGTTGTCTGTGTACATCCAATGAATGAAAATCCACTCCCCCTTGTTCTGTGGATTTGGGAAAAAAGTTTGTAGATGAATGGTCTGATAAGAGCCACACTGGAAACCACTTTAGGCATAAAAGATGGATTGGTCCCAAGTGTTACCCTGTCCGGGTAGAAAATAATAAAAGGCTCCACTGCCATGAGAGCCTGTAGGTCTGAGATCCTTAAAAAAAAAAACTGTCTTCCAAGAGAGAAACTTTATGTCCACAGTAGCAGCTGGCTCAAAAGGAGGCAGGGTGAGTTTTTCCAACACAAAACTGAGGTCCCATGCAGGAGATGGTGCTCTCTTGGGAGGTCTTAAATTTTTGACCCCTCTGAGATACTGCTTTAGCAGGGGATGAGAAAAGAGGGGTGGGCTCTGTGCTGTTGTTTGTCTTTCGGCTTTTTCCCAGTAAGGGGTCACCACAGCAGAACTCCGGTCCGCTAATGATTGGCAGTAGATTTTTACGAAAAGCCGAGGTGCCAGCTCGATGCACAACCTTCAACTAAGGCCCGCCCATTTACGCACGCATATCTTTCGAACGCTACCCAACCGTGGGGAGGACATGGACTCCACACAGAAGGCACTCCCAAGCCCAGCCGAGAATCGAATGGAAGAACCTCTTGCTGTGAGGTAACAACACTACCGCCGTACCTGAAATGGCAGAGGCGTGGATTTTTATGGAAGAGAAAGATAGGCCCTTGTGAAGCATCTCAGATAAATATTGCAGAATCTGAGGAATATTGGGCATCTATGTGCTTATTCCTTGTGCCTGATTCCATGCACATAATCTTTTCCATTTATTAGCATAAGATTTTCTAGTGCTAGGCCTTCTAGCCTCCAAAATGACATCCATCACAGGTTTGCCGAGAGATGTAACTGCTGAAATTGGTTGAGTAGCCATGCTGCAAGATTCAGAGTTTGGAGTTGAGTGTGTAGAATTTGAAAGTTCTGCTGAGACAGTAGACAAGATGTCTGAGGCAGGTACCATGGAGGAAGGTACGACATATTGCGTAGGAGCGGGTACCAGTGTTGGCAAGGCCAATCTGGAGCAATCAGAATCATTTCTGTTTTTTTCTGTCTGACTTTTAGTAAGACCTTGGAGAGCAGAGGCAGAGGGGGGAAAGGCATAGATAGATAGGAGTAAGGATAGAGCATCCACTTTCCAAGCTTTTTTGTGATGAATTCTTGTGCAACATTTGTCCAAATGATAGTTTTGGGGTGAGGTCTATGTCTGGGCTCCCCCATTTGCGTATTAACATGCTGAAGATTTGCGGATCCAGTTTCCATTCGTGTGGGTCCATAGGATTTCTGCTTAGATAGTCTGCCATAGGATTTCTGCTTAGATAGTCTGCCAGAGTATTTGGTTTTCTGGCAGGAATTGAGCTTGTAGATGTATTTGGCAAGTCAAGGCTGTGTTCCACAAGGCCATGGTTAGTCTGCAAAGGGGGTAGGAATGGGTACCCCCTGCTTGTTTATTTACCACATGACTGTGGTGTTGTCCGTCTTTACCAGTAGTTGTCCTGGATGAAAAAAGTCCTTGAAAGCTGTCAGAGCATTCTGTACAGCTAACATCTCTTTCTGGTTGATATGCAGGTGCATTTGATTTGGCCTCCATTCGCCCTGAATGAATCTCCCTGCCAGATGCACCTCCCCAAGCATAGTCTGATGCATCTGTAATCAGGGTTTGGGAGTCAGTGGGTGGAATGAATGACAGTCCCTTGTTTTGGTGACAGGCCTCTGCCCATCAAAGGAACTCTTGCTGCAGGCAAGGAATGATAGGAATCATGGTTTCCAGGCTGTGACAATGCTGACTCCATAAGCCTTTTAGGTACCATTGAAGTTTCCTCATATGCAGTCTTATATATGGAATTAGAAGAATGCAGAAGCCATGAACCCCAAGGCCTGCAGAATTTGTCTTGCAGATAACTGGGTTTTTGTGGCCACTTGTTTGAAGTAAGTCATCAATTGGATTTGTTTGTCTGGCATGAGGTAAGCCATCTGGGCAGTTGTATTAAAACTTGCACCCAGGAATGTGATTTTTTGAGAGGGTACCAGTTGTGATTTCTTTTTGTTTATGGTGTACCCTAGGCAAGTTAGAAGCCTTTTTACAAATGCCAGATGCTGTAGAAGAGTGTCCTTGTTTTCTGCCTGAATTAGACAATCATCCAGATAAGGATACATTTGAATGTTTCTTTGTCTGCAGAATGCAATTACTGGTGCCAGGCACTTTGTGAAGACCCTGGGAGCAGTAGATAAGCCAAAGGGCAGTCCAGAGAACTGGCAATGCAAATAGCCTGCTTTGAAAGGGAGGTATCTTCTGCAAGATTCCTTGATTGGGATATGCAGGTAAGCCTCTTTTTTAAATCTAGAGTTACCAGCCAGGCATCCTTGCCTAGCACAGGCAGTAACTGTTGTAGAGTCAGCATCTTGAATTTTGGAATGTCCAGGAGAGTATTTAGAATGGATAAGTCCAGAATTGGATGCCATGATGTCTTTTCTGGGTACCAGGAAAAGTCTTGAATAAAAACCTTGTCCTTTTTACTTTTCTGGTTGAATAGCCCCCATATCTATGAGGGACATAACTTGTTTCTGGGCCTCTGCCCACTGACTTGGAGGCAGATCTGGCCATCCGTTTGGAATTGGCAACGTGTGGAAATTAAATCTGTATCCTTGGGATACTATATTTAAAACCCACTTGTCCTGAGTAATTAGATGCCAATTTTGTGCATGAAGTGCTAGTTTCCCCCCCAAAGGGGCTGCCAAATGATAAGTGCTTGGAAATGGCAAAGGAAGGTCATTGAGACTGTTTACCGTAGGGGGTGCCTTGCTACTTCCAGATTTGGAGGTGGAAGTACCCCATTGTTTTCTTCTGTAAGTTCCTTGTGACTGAAACGTGGAGCCTTTGGAATGCCTTGGTTTGACCTGAGCAGCTCTGGTGGGTACTGGGAAGGACCAATTCTTAGTAGGCCAGTGCCTACTGAATCTGGGTGGCTGCACTTGTAGGAAATCTTTTACAGTTTGCATAGATTTAGCTTTGTCTTCCATCTTTTTCATAACTTCTTCTGCCTTATTACCAAATAGACTGCCCCGTTTTAAAGGTGCATCCAACAATTTTGCTTTAACATGATCAGGCAGATTTTGCTCCTTGAGCCAAGCATGCCTTCTTATCAGAGATCCAGTTACAGCGGCCCTGCAAGAGCCACACAGTCAGAAATCAACATCATTTTCTGTTTAAGTAAGCCCATGACATGCTGCTGATAAATAAAATTGACAGTTTAAAGCCCCGATTGCCAGGGTTGCAGACGTGTAAACCTTGTTACCCAATCTATCCAGCGCCCTGGAGTCTCTATAAAAGGGGTAGGATTTTTAGCAGTAGAAGCCTTAACACCCTTGGGACCCTGAGAAATTGTTTCAGGGTCAGCAGTAGGGTTTTAAAAAGAAATTTGTGAGAGTCAGGAACCCTGTAATATGTCTGGCTTACTAGGAGCCGAAGGCAGGGAATCAGGAGCCATGCTGGATTCTGAGAAACCATCATCAACAATGTCTAGAACAAGAGGTATAGCCAAAGGCCTATGCTGAGAAAGAAGGAAATCCCCAAGCCTCTTTTTGGATTCTGAAAAATCCTGACTCTCCCAATGAAAATGTTCTCTTAAGGTACGCAAAGTTTCTCCAAAAGAAAAATCCTCAGGAGGAGAAGCAGAAGGGATGGATTCTTCTGCATCAGAGTCCTCATAAGGTGGAATAGATATTTCCTGATCAGAAGAAATGGAAACCTGATCTGAAGATTTAGTCAGCGCCTTGCCTGGCCTCTTAGCAGGAGGGGGTTGGGAACCCCTGATCAAGGTAATTAAATCCTCAGCCATTCTGATCATTTGTTTTTTTAGGCATAGAGGCCCGAGCACGTGGCCCATGTGTCGGTTTTTTAGACATAGAAGTTGGTTTTGGCCTTGTTTTTGAGGATGACGTCGGTTTAATATACAAATCTTTAGGCCTGAAAACACCCTCAGAAGCCGGTGCCTGCTCAGCGACTCCGGACCCATCTAAGGGAGAGACATCTGCAGGTTCAATACATGAAGTGTCTCGTGGCATACCGGACTCCGAATGGGTCTTGGTAGAGGCCTGAGAATCAAAAGTAGCGTATCAGGGGCTGAGAAAGCGCCTCATCGAGTACCGGCGACTGGCGTAGGAGAAGCTTAGTCGTCGGTTTTGGACCTCGACAGTCTGTCTGTCTTTTTCTTTGCGTTTTTTGTGAATTCCGGTAGTCGGATTGCTAACAGACAACATTTCTGTATAGTTAAACCTTGAGCCAAGATATTTAGATGCAAAGATATACAGATGCTTAATAGTGCGTTGGTTAAATTTACCACAAAACCAACAGCAAGGCATGTTGTGATTAGGGCCTAGGCAAGAAATACAGTACAAATGAAAATCCTTATAAGGTATTTGCTTCCCACAAGTAATATAATTATTAACTTTTACTGACACCAGTAAGGAGCAAGAAAACGTTTCCCCAACGGGGTACTTAACTTTGGTTGAAGACTTCGGTTCTGAAACTCGAAAACGAACAATTTCAGGAGTCGGCCAACCGGCATTTGCGAGCTGCTTCTGCTTTGGGCACCACGCGGCAAGAAAGACTGATTAAAATGGCATTGGCTGCATGCTTTATACCCCTGACGACCTGACATCATGGAAGAAGGAAGAGCAACTGACGCAGGACCCAAGACTTTGTTAAATCAGGCTGACTGAGGGCAACCTGCCAGCAGATTACCCAAATGTAATGACTGCATTAGTGAAACACGAAGAACATCTAAGTCTTGTACTTCCTTACTGTAATTTCAAACTACACCATCTCTAGGACCAAGGCTGTTGGGTACACGGCTCAGGTCATTACAAAAAGTACTGTTGTATGCACTTACCATAAATGTAGATATTAGAGTGTATTCACTGCTGCAGTCATCACATTTGGGTTATCTGCTTGCAGTAGCCCTCAGTCGGCCTGATTATCAAAGTCTTGGGTCCTGCGTCAGTTGCTGTCTCATCTTCCATGAGGTCAGGTAGTCGGAGGTATAAAGCATGCAGCTGACACCATTACATCAGTTTTTCTTGTCCCAGATGTCTGGTGCCCCCCTAATGGGAAACAATTAAATATATATATAAACAAGGTTATACCGCCAACAAAAAGGCAAATATACCAAAAAGCTTTTAAGCACAGTAAAAAAGACTAGAGGTATAGCCAAAAGAAGTCAGGGGGCTGAAGGGAGGGTAACCAGGACTGCAACAGTGAATACACTCTAACATCTACATTTATGGCAAGTGTACACAAAGTACAGTTTTGTACCTACCATAAATGTAGATGTCCGATAGGTATGCATCTGCAGTCATAACATATGGGTTGTCCTACCTCAGGCAGCCCTTCGGTCGGCCGGATTCCAAAGTCTGGGTCTGGCCTCGGCTGATGTCGCACTTCACCCGACGTCATAGCTCCTGGGGTATAAAGGCATCAGCAGATGCCATTTTCCTCAGTGTTTCTTGCCCCAGATGCCAGGTGCCCTCTAGGAAGGCTAAATCTGGATAAAGTAGAAAATTCCAAACAGTAGAAATCAAAAAGTATATATACATATATACATACAAACAAATACACCATAATAGATTCCCCCAGCTAGCTAAGAGAGGGGTAAGTACCCTAGGAATACCACAGAGGGGAAGGAGGGTGGGTAATCCTGACTGCAGATGCATACCTATCGGACATCTACATTTATGGTAGGTACAAAACTGTACTATGTCCTTCAAGGATGCATCTGCAGTCATAACATATGAGTAGAATACCATAGCCAAACTGGGGGAGGAGGCACTAAGATAATGATGGTGTAGTTAAGATCCCTTGTAAAACTGCAGTTGCAAAACCTGCTCGGGATCTGGAGTATAAAGGAAGATTGTAATGCTTGGCAAATGTATGCACGGAGCTCCAAGTAGCAGCTTCTAAAATGTCTTTGGCAGCCACTCCTCGTAGGAAAGCTGTAGTGGTGGCTGTAGCTCTTGTGGAGTGAGGCCTGATATTTTCAGGAGTTGTCTTTCCATGAAAAGAGTAACAGAATCGAATGCAATTTCCTATCCATTTTGAAATGGTCTGTTTGGAAATTGCTTTTCCTTGCACTCCTGTTGCATATGCTACCAGAAGCTGGTCAGTTTTTCTGTTGGTCTTAGTTCTGTCCAGATAGTAGCGCAGTTGTCTGTGTACATCCAAGGTGTGCAGTAGTTTTCCCCCCCTGTTCTGTGGGTTAGGGAAGAACGTAGGTAAATGAATAGCTTGGTTCAAGGATACTCTGGATACCATCTTTGGCATGAAAGTAGGATTGGTTCTCAGAGACACTCTATCCTGGTGAAAGATAAGGAAAGGCTGCACTGCCATTAAGGCCTGTAACTCGGATACCCTTCTTGCTGAAGTGATTGCTAGAAGGAAGGCAGTTTTCCACGATAAGAACTGTAAGTCTGCTGATGCTGCTGGTTCAAAAGGGGGAAGTGTTAATTTTTCCAGCACAAAATCGAGATCCCATGCAGGTAGAGGTGGTTTCCTTCGAGGTTTTACATTTTTGATCCCTCTTAGAAATTGTCTGAGGAGAGGTTGAGAGAAGATAGGAGGATCCATGTTGTACTCTGCTGAAATTGCTGAAGCATGAATCTTAATGGAAGAATAGGACAGGCCATTGTGGAACAGTTCTGCTAAGTATTCTAGAATGTGTGCTAGGTTTGCCAGTGTGACATCTGTTCCCTTTGATGCACTCCAAATGAGGAATCTCTTCCATTTGGCTGAGTATGTTTTCCTTGTGGAGGGTCTGCGAGCCTCCAGGATAATGTCCTTGACCCTCTGAGATAAAACAGGTTGGTTTTGCTTTATGCAATTTTCCAGGCAGTTAGCTGCAGTGTTTTCAAGTTTGGATGCAGGGTCTTGTAGTTGTTCTGTGTTAGAAGTAAAGGCCATAGAGGTAGAGGCCATGAGTTCGTCCGAGACATGCTTCTCAGTAGTGGGTACCAATGCTGCCTTGGCCAGTCTGGAGCTATCAGAATTACCTTTGGCTGTTCCTCCCTGATATTCAGTAGAACTTTGTACATCAATGGGAGAGGTGGAAAGGCATAAACTGTCAGGGCTTTCCAGCTGAAAGAAAGGGAGTCCACCCTCCAGGCTTGTGGGTGGTATTCTCTTGAGCAGAATTTCTTCAGTTGGTGGTTGAGTGGGGAGGCGAACAGGTCTATCTCTGGCATTCCCCATGTCTTTGTTATGGTTTTGAAGATGTCTGGATGCAGCATCCATTCGTGAGCATCCGTGATAGTTCTGCTTAATCTGTCTGCTAGTGAATTTTCTTTTCCTGGTACGAATCTGGCCTGCAGTTGAATGTTGAGATTGAGGCCTAGGTTCCACAGATCAATTGCCATCCGGCATAGAGGGTAGGAATGCGTGCCTCCCTGTTTGTTGATGTACCACATGACTGTGGTATTGTCCGTCCTTATCAGCAGGTGTCCTTGCTGGAGGAATGATTTGAATGCCTCGATTGCATGCTTCACTGCCAGCATCTCCTTTAGATTTATGTGTAGATTCAGCTGGTCTTGGGACCATAGGCCTTGGATACACTTGTCTTCCATGTGTGTCCCCCAGCCTAGGTCTGAGGCGTCCATGGTGATGGTCTGCCTTGGTTGTGGTTTGTGGAAAGGCAACCCTCTGTTGGTCTGGCAGGCCTGAGCCCACCACAGGAATTCTTGTTTCAGGCATGGAATGATTGGTATCATGGCTTAAAGACTGTGTTGAGACCATACATTCCTTAGGTACCACTGTAATTTTCTCATATGCAGTCTGGCATGTGGGATCAAGATTATGCAGGATGCCATGTAACCCAGGGCCTGCAGGACTTTCCTTGCAGTAAGCCGAGTTTGTCTTGTCAATGCCATGAAGTAAACTGGAAGTTGCTTTTGTTTTTCTTCTGTGAGAAAAGCCATCTGAGTTATTGTGTCCAGTTCTGCACCCAAAAATGTTATCCTTTGGGATGGCACTAGTCTTGACTTCTGTATGTTGACTGTGTATCCCAAGGCTTGCAGCAGTTGTATGACATAGGTCAAATCCTTTATTATTTTTGTCTTGTTGTCCGCTTGTATTAGGCAGTCGTCCAGGTATGGATAGATTTGAATTCCCTGAAGCCTGCAATGTGCAATTACTGATGCCAGGCATTTTGTGAATACTCTGGGCAGTAGATAAGCCAAAGGGCAATGCTGAGAATTGATAATGCTCTGATCCTGCAAGAAATCTGAGGTGTCTTCTGCAATCTGGTCGTATGGGGACGTGCAGGTACGCCTCCTTGAGATCTAGAGTCACCAGCCAAGACTCCTTGCCCAACATGGGAAGAAGTTGCTGTAGGGTCAGCATCTTGAATTTTGGTACTATGAGATATGTGTTCAGTGCGGACAAGTCGAGAATAGGCCTCCATTGAGTTTCTTTTCTTGGTACAAGGAATAGTCTGGAGTAAAATCCTTGGCCTTGTTCCATAGATGGTACCTTTTCTATTGCTCTCATCCTTAGTAAGTTGATGATTTGTTTTAGAGCCTCTGACTTCTGGCTTGATGGAAGGTTTGGCATTCCTCTCTTTTTTGGTAAAGTGTGGAAGTGAAACCTGTAGCCTTTGTCTATTGTTTGCAAAGTCCATTTGTCTCCTGTAATGCAATGCCAGTTTTTTGAAAATAAAGCTAACTTTCCGCCCAAGGGTGCTTCCAGTTGTTCCCTGGTAGGCGGAATCAGAGCCAAGTCATTGTGTCTGTCCTGTGGAAGTGGTTGCAGTCGTAGCTGTGGCGGCACTCCTCTGGTTGTCAGGTTGCCACTGACGGCTCCTGTAGGCACCCCTTGATTGACCTCTGCCTCTTGGGCGTCTATTTCTGCCTCTCTGTGCTCTGGAGGTGTCTGGAAAGGACCAATTCTTTGAAGGCCAATTTCTGCTGAACCTCGGAGGTTGGACCTGCAGAAAATCCTTGACTGTTTGCACAGATTTCGCTTTTTCTTCCACTTTCTTTAGAACCTCCTGTGCAGGGGAGCCAAATAAACTTTGTTTCTCCATAGGGGCATCTAGGAGTTTAGACTTAACATGGTCTGGCAAGGATTGCTCTTTTAGCCAGGCATGCCTTCGAATCACTGCTCCAGTCATAGCTGATCTAAATGAAGCCTCCAGTGCATCATAGCCACATTTTAAGAAATGATTACTGACCTGCTGTGAGTTGTGTACCAAATCCTGAAGGGACTTACGGTCTAAAGGTTCAGGAGAGGAAAGCTTTTTATTCAGCTGATTTAACAAAAATTCCTGGTACTGTATCATGTGAAATTGACAGTTTAAAGCCCTGGCAGAAAGAGTAGCAGATGTATAAACCTTTTTACCCCATCTCTCTAATGCTCTTGATTCTCTTTCAGAGGGTAGGGGGTTTTTGGCAGAGGCAGCTGCAACACCCTTAGGACCCTGAGAAATGGTTTCTGGGTCTGTAGCGTGGGCCTTATACAAGTGGAAGTGAGAATCCGGGACCCTGTAATATCTGTCAGGTTTGGCAGGGGCCGGGGGGAGAGAATCAGGGGCAGAATTGGCATCATTGTATACATCATCAACAACTGATAGTACAGGTGGTATGGCTAAAGGCCTATGCTGTGGTAAGTGTAAAAAAGTCCTTAGCCTTTTCCTAGAATCAGAAAAATCCTGACCCTGCCATTGGAAGTGTTCCCTCATTGAGTGTAGAATTTCCCCAAATGAAAATTCTTCTGGGGGGGGAGGCAGAAGGAATGGAGTCTTCTGCATCCGAATCCTCATAAGGTGAGTATGGTCCTTCCTGATGGTCTGATAACTCTGATCCATCCAAGGAATAGTCAGAGGAGAGAGGTTCAGGGGGTTCAGTCCTAGGCCTTTTTTTAGGAGGAGGTTGTGAGGCCCTGTGTGGGTGAGGTTGGGATCCCCTGATCAGAGAAATAAGGTCCTCAGCAAGGCTGAGAATCTGAGAACTTGAGGAAGGTCTGTGAGAGGAAGCTTTAGTAGGCAAGGTCTTGGAAAGTTTAGCTGCTTTAGCCCTGGAGAAGGCCTTAATAGACATAGAAGCAGGGGGTCTAGCTGCCCCACGTGCAGGAGTAGAGATGTCCAACGGAATGGTGTCGGACAATTCCTGTGTGCCTGCTTCTTCGGTATGAATTTCTGTAGCAGACTCAGCCGGGGCCTGTGAGGCCTCAGTTGTCGGAGGCATGCTTACGGCCGAAGGAAGAACAGAGGACTCGGTTTCAGCCTAAACAGAGACACTTGCGGTAGGCCTAACCGTGATTTCAGCCGAAACCGCGGGCCACGAGTGTCGGTACTTTTCCTTGCGTTTTTTGGCTAAATGTGTAGTCGGAGTCTCCGACGGCATTTTATATGCAAAAGCAGGACCAAAAAACTCTTCAGCAAACTCCGACCGACGTCTAAGTGTCCGTCGGTTGAAGGAAGCACAGGCTAAACAAGCTGATACGTCGTGGTCTGGGCCTAAGCAAGGAAGGCAGTAAGAGTGGAAATCCTTATGAGGTATTTGTTTCCCACAAGTTAAACAATTATTTACTTTGTCTGACATTGGCTGAGGCAAGAAAGAGTCCCCAACGGGGTACTTAGCTTTTTTAGAAGTCTTCGGTAGCTGAAATCTCTGGATCTGACCGACCGGCACTTGCGAACAGCTTCTGCTTCGGGCACCGCGCGACAAGAAAGACGGAGGAAAATGGCGTCGGCTGATGCCTTTATACCCCAGGAGCTATGACGTCGGGTGACGTGCGACATCAACCGAGGCCAGACCCAGACTTTGGAATCCGGCCGACCGAAGGGCTGCCTGAGGCAGGACAACCCATATGATGTCCTTCATGGATGCATCTGCAGTCATAACAACTGGGTTGTCCTGTCGTCAGGCAGCCCTTCAGTCGGCCGGATTCCAAAGTCCGGGTCCGCTTCGCTGATGTCGCACTTCACCCGTCATCTCTGTTGGCCGGTATAAGCATCAGCCGCCATTTTCTTCAGTCTTTCTTGCCGGCGTGCCAAGCAGAAGCTGTTCGCAAGTGCCGGTCGGTCGGATCCAGAGATTACTTCATCGAATACTACCAAGACTTCTAAAGCTAAGTACCCCGTTGGGGACTCTTTCTTGCCTCAGCCGATGTCAGAAAAAGTTAATAATTGTTTAACCTGTGGGAAACAAATACCTCATAAAGACATTATTCTTGAAGCACGCAGACCTTCAACAAGAAGAAACTATGCTGGGAAATGGAAAAGGTTTGTCATTTGGAGCTCAGAAAGAGTTAAAGATGTATCAAACATAGATATGCCCAACATTCTGGAGTACCTGGCTGAACTACTTCATTCAGGCCTGTCCTATTCCTCCATCAAGATTCATGCATCAGCTATTTCAGCAGAATACAGCTTTGATCCACCTGTTTTTTCACACCCTTTGCTCAGGCAGTTCCTCAGAGGAATCAAGAATGTAAAACCTCCAAGGAAACCACCATTACCAGCCTGGGACTTGAACTTTGTGCTAGAAAAATTGACTCTATCACCTTTTGAACCAGCAGCAACAGCAGACCTGCAACACCTGTCATGGAAAACTGCTTTCCTACTGGCAATTACTTCAGCAAGGAGGGTTTCGGAACTACAGGCCTTAATGGCAGTGCAACCCTTTCTACTCTTCCACCAAGATAGAGTGTCCATGAGGACTAATCCTACATTTATGCCTAAGGTGGTATCCAGAGTGGCCTTAAACCAGGCAATCCACCTACCTACCTTCTTTCCCATCCCACAAAACAGAGGGGAAAGAATACTGCATACCTTGGATGTACATAGACAGCTACGCTACTACTTGGACAGAACAAAAAATAGCAGAAAGACTGACCAACTTTTCGTAGCCTATGCAACAGGAAGGGAAGGAAAAGCTATTTCCAAACAGACAATCTCCAAATGGATAGGAAATTGCATACGATTCTGTTACTCCTTCCATGGAAAGCAAATTCCACAGAACATAAGACCTCATTCTACAAGGGCAACAGCCACTACCACAGCCTTCTTACGAGGAGTGGCTACCAAAGACATTATTGAGGCGGCTACTTGGACCTCCGTGCATACATTTGCCAAGCATTATAATTTACCTTTATATTCCAGATCCCGAGCAGGGTTTGCCACTGCTGTTCTGCAAGGGATCCTAAACACACCATAATCTACCTTTATCCTCCTCCCCTAGTTGGCTATGGTATTCTACCCAGTTGTTATGACTGCAGATGCATCCATGAAGGACATAGTACAGTTTCCATGAAGGACATAGTACAGTTTTGTACCTACCATAAATGTAGATGTCCGAATTGGATAGCATCTGCAGTCAGGATTACCCTCCCTCCTTCCCCTCTGTGGTACTCCTAGGGTGTTTACCCTTCTAATAGCTAGCTAGTGGGGGGACTTCTTTCATGGTGTATTTGTTTGTATTTATGTACATACATGCTTATTTTTGTGTTTACCTCTATCTTTTGGAAACATTGGCATCTATCCAAAATTTTTTAGCCTTCTAGAGGGCTTCTGGCATCTGGGGCAAGAAACACTGAAGAAAATGGCGTCGGCTGATGCTTATATACCCGAAGGCCAACAGAGATGACGTCGGGTGAAGTGCGACATCAGCCGAAGCCGGACCCGGACTTTGGAATCCGGCCGACTGAAGGGCTGCCTGACGACAGGACAACCCAGTTGTTATGACTGCAGATGCTATCCAATTCGGACATCTACATTTATGGTAGGTACAAAACTGTACTTTATGACTGCAGATGCATCCTTGAAGGACATCTGTACTATGTTCTTCGTGTTTCACAGTTGTAGTCATCACATTTGGGTAGATTCCCAATGCTAAGGGTGGGAGGAGGAAATTAGACAGCATTAGGACCAGCTATAAGGCCGTGCAAGACTGCAGTGGCAAAATCAGCTCTGGATTTAGAGAAAATTGGCAAATGGTAATACTTGGTGAAAGTATGTACAGAACTCCAGGTAGCAGCTTCTAGGATGTCCCTGGTAGGGACACCTCTGAGAAAGGCTGTAGAGGTAGATGCAGCCCTGGTTGAATGTGGTCTTATCCCCCTGTGGGATAGGTTTTCCATGGTGCTTATAGCAGAAATGAATGCAATGGCCTATCCATTTAGAAATGATTTACTTTGAAATGGCCTTCCACTCTGCCCCTGCAGCAAATGCCGCCAGTAGCTGTTCAGATTTCCCGAGAGTTTTAGTCCTGTCCAAGTAAAGCCCAAGTTGTCTGTGCACATCTAAAGAGTGCAGTATCCATTCACCTTTGTTCTGTGGATTAGAAAAGAAGGTTGGCAAATGAATGGACTGATTAACAGCCACACTGGATACTACCTTGGGCATGAAGGAGGGATTGGTCCTGAGGGACACCCTGTCCGCATGAAAGATAATGAAAGGCTCCATTGTCATAAGGGCCTGTAATTCAGACACCCTTCTTGCTGAAGTGATGGCTAAAAGGAAGGCGGTTTTCCAAGAAAGGAATTTCAACTCTGCATTTGCAGCTGGCTCAAAAGGAGGTAGAGTAAGTTTTTCCAATACAAAGCTAAGGTCCCAGGCTGGAGTAGGGGCTCTCCTGGGTGGTCTTAAGTTTTTGGCCCCTCTGAGGAACTGCTTGAGCAGTGGATGAGAGAAGAGAGGTGGATCTGTGTTGTAATGAGCTGAAATGGCTGAAGCATGAATTTTGATGAAGGAAAGACCCCTGTGAAGCATCTCGGTTAAGTATTGAAGAATCTGAGGTAAATTGGGCTCTGCTGTGCCCATCCCCTGAGTTTGGTTCCAGGAACAGAATCTTTTCCATTTTTCATCACAATATGTTCTAGTACTAGGCCTCCTTGCCTCCAGAATGACATCCAACACTTGTTTACTGAGTGATGGTAATGGAGAGAACAGGTAATTCTGCCAGGTTCAGGGTTTGAAGCTGAGGGTGCAGAATCTGGCACTTCTGCTGGGACAGCAGGGTTGGGGTCTGAGGCAGTTGCCATGATGCCAGCAGTGACAGTGCATAAGAGGGGGTACCAGTGTTGGCGTGGCCAGTCTGTTGCAATCAGTATCATCCTTGGTTTGTCCTGTTTGATCTTTAGTAGTACCTTGGAAAGGCATAAACTGATAGATTTTTCCAGGTGAAGGACAGGGCATCCACTTTCCAAGCTTGTTTGTGGGGACTCCTTGTGCAGAATTTGTCCAATTGGTAGTTCGGGGGGGGGGGGGCAAACAGGTCCATCTCTGGGCTCCCCCATTTATTTATCAACATGCTGAATGTCTTTGGTTCCAGTTTCCACTCGTGTGGGGTCCATGAGATTTCTGCCTAGATCGTCTGCTAGTGTATTTAGCTTTCCTGGCAGGAATTGAGCCTGCAGGTGCACTTGGTAGCTCAAGACTGTGTTCCACAGAGCCATGGCTAGTCTGCAGAGAGGGTACGAATGGGTTCCCCCTGCTTGTTTATGTACCACATAACAGTGGTGTTGTCCGTCTTTACCATTAATTGTCCTGGAAGAATGTGGTCTTTGAAGGCTGTCAGTGCATTCTGTACAGCTAACATTTCTTTTTGATTGACATGCAGGTGCATTTGACTTGTGTCCCATTTGCCCCGAATGCACTTCCCTGCCAAGTGAGCCCCCATGCATAGTCTGATGGGTCTGCTGTTAGGGTTTGAGCGGCAGGGGGTAGAGTGAAAGGCAGCCCCTTGTTTTGGTGGCAGGCCTCTGTCCACCAAAGAAACTAACTGTAGGCAAGGTATGATAGGAATCATTGCTTCTAGATCCTGAGAATGTTAACACCATAGGCTTTTTAGAAACCATTGTAGTTTCCTCATATGCAGTCTTGCATATGGAATTAGGAGAATGCAGGAGGCCATAAACCCCACGGCTTGCAGTATTTGTCTTGTAGATAAGCAGGGTCTTTGTGGCCATTATTTTGAAGTAAGCTGTCAAATGAACTTGTTTCGCTGGCATGAGGAAAGCCATCTGGGAAGTTGTGTTCAAGCTTGCTCCCAGGAATAAAATTTGTTGGCAGGGTACTGGATGTGATTTATTTCCGTTTATGGTGTACCCCAGAGAAGTTAGCACTTTTTGTACAAACGTCAGATGATTCAATAGTATAGGCTTTCTGCCTGAATTAGACAATCGTCCAGGTATGGGTATATTTGAATATTTCTTTGCCTGCAAAACGCAATGACTGGAGCTAGGCACTTTGTGAATACTCTGGGAGCAGTAGATAAGCCAAAGGGCAGTGCAGAGAACTGACAGTGCATGAAGCCTGCTTTAAAGCGTAGGTATCTTCTGCAAGATTCCCTGATTGGTATGTGCAGGTAGGCTTCCTTTAAATCCAGTGTTGCCAACCAGGCATCCTTGCCTAGCATAGGAAGCAACTGGTGAAGAGTTAGCATCTTGAATTTTGGGATCACCAAAAAAGTGTTTAGGATAGAGAGATCCAGGACAGGACGCCAGGATTTGTCTTTTCTGGGCACCAGGAAAAGTCTGGAGTAGAAACCTTGTCTCCTTTCCTCTTCTCTGACAGTTGGAATAGCCCTTATACTTGAGAGAGAGAGAATTTGCTTTTGAGCTTCTGCCCACTGACTTAAGGGTAGATATGGCCAACCGTTTAGGGTTGGTAAAGTGTGGAAGTGGAATCTGTATCCTTGGGAGACCATGTTCAAAACCCATTTGTCCTGGGTAACGAGTTCCCAGTTTTTTGCCTGCAGAGCATCTTTCCCCCTAGAGGAGCAGTCAGTTGAGAAGGGCTTGGAAGTTTCAAAGTTAAGTCATTGAGACAGTTTACCACAGGGGGAGTCTTACTACTCCCTGCTTTGGAAGTGGGAGCCCCCCCACTGCTTAGTCCTGTGCGTACCTTGGAACTGAAGCCTGAACATTCTGATGGTTGTGTGTTTGGACTGAGAAGACCTGGAAGAGGAAGGAAAGGGCCAATGCCTACTAAATCTTGGAGGCTGTACATGCAGGAAATCTTTAACAGTTTGCATAGATTTAGCTTTTTTCTACCATCTTTTTAAGTACCCATCTTTTTAAGTACTTCTTTTGCTTTGCTGCCAAACAGGCGGTCATGGTTTAAGGGAGCATCCAGCAATTTAGCTTTAACATGATCTGGTAAAGATTGCTCCGTAAGCCAAGAATGCCTTCTAAGTACAGACCCAGTGACAGCAGCCCTGGAAGATGCCTCTAGTGAGTCAAAACCACATTGCAAAGTATGTTTTCCAACTTGTTCAGCAGAATGCTTTAAATCCTGCACATCCTTATTTTCAGCACATTCAGGAATCATCATCATTTTCTGTTTAAGCAATCCAATAATATGCTGCTGATACTTTAACATATGAAACTAGCAGTTTAAGGCTCTAATGGCCAAAGTTGCAGAAGTGTATACCTTCTTACCCCATCTATCCAGCGCTCTGGAATCTCTTACCAGAGGGAGTAGGATTTTTTGCAGTAGTAGCCTTAGTGCTCCTAGGTCCCTGTGAAATGGTCTCAGGATCCGCAGTAGGATTTTTAGAGAGGAACCTGAGAGAGTCAGGAACCCTGCAATATCTATCTGGTTTTCTGGGAGCAGGAGGCATCAGGGGCCAAGCTAAACTCCAAAAAGGCATCAACAGTATCCAGTACAGGGGGATAGCTAAAGGCCTGTGTTGGGGCAGCAGTAAGAAATCCCTAAGCCTCTTTTTAGAATCAGAGTAATCCTGGCTTACAAAGCGGAAATGCTCCCTAGGAGTATGCAAGGTTTCACCAAAAGAGAAATCCCCTGGAGGGGAAGCAAAGGGAACAGAGTCCTCTGCATCAGAATCCTCATAGGTAGATAAGGGTAAATCCTGGTCATCAGAGGAAAAGTACAGTTTTGTACCTACCATAAATGTAGATGTTAGAGGATCCACATTGCTGCAGTCCTAACTATTGGGTAGTCCGCTGTCCAGTCGGCCCGAATACCAAAGTATATGGCTGACGTCGGTCAGGGCGCATTAGACTGACGTCAGTACGTCAGGGTACTAATGCGCATGACCGACGTCATATCCTCAGTCTTTTCTTGCCCCAGATGTCAGAAGATCCTGAAAAGATAAGGCCAAAAACCAAAAACTCCCAACATACCTGCACCAAAATATATATACAAAAAATACAAAATTAGCAGAATATAACCTCACCTACACAACCACCCCTAAACACAGAGGGGAAGGAGGGAGGGTAAATTGGACTGCAGCAATGTGGATCCTCGAACATCTACATTTATGGTAGGTACAAAACTGTACTATGTTCTTCATTCCACATTGCTGCAGTCCTAACTATTGGGTAGAATCCCAAAGCAGAGGTAAGGGAGGCTGGCAAATCATAAGGAAGCAGGAACTGACAACATGCCTTGCAAAATAGCTGTGGCAAAACCAGCCCTAGACTTAGAGTAGAGAGGAAGGTGATAATGCTTAGAGAAAGTATGCACTGAACTCCAAGTAGCTGCCTCCAAAATATCCTTAGTTGCCACCCCTCAGAAATGCTGTTGAAGTGGCAGTAGCCCTAGTGGAATGAGGCCTAATCCCAGCTGGAATCTCCTTGCCATGATGGGAATAACAAAATGTAATGCAACACCCAATCCATCTAGAAATAGTTTGTTTTGACACAGGCTTGCCCTGAGAATTCAAAGCAAAAGAAACAAACAACTGCTGAGACTGCCTAAAATCCTTAGTCCTGCTCAAATAATAACGCAATTGCCTGTGTACATCTAAAGTGTGCAAAATCTTTTCCCCTTTATTTTGGGGATTTGCATAAAAAGTAGGCAAATGAATAGTTTGGTGTAAAGCCACACTAGAAACCACCTTAGGCATAAAGGAAGGATTAGTACGTAAAGATACTCTATCCTTATGAAAAATCAAAAAAGGCTCCACTGCCATAAGGGCCTGCAACTCAGAAACCCTTCTTGCAGAAGTAATGGCCAACAAAAAAGCAGTCTTCCATGACAAGTATTTCAATTCAGTAGTAGCCGCAGGCTCAAAAGGTTGTAGAGTAAGTTTCTCCAACACAAAATTGAGATCCCAAGCAGGAGTAGGAGCTCTCGGGGGTCTTATATTCTTTGCCCTCTAAGAAATTGCTTGAACAAAGGATGCGAAAACAGCGGTGGGTCACAATCATAGTGAGCTGAAATTGCTGCAGCATGAATCTTAATGGAAGAGAAAGACAAACCTTTGTCCAATAACTCAGTAAGATATTGAAGAGCCACACTCAAATTTGGCTCAGAAATCTCCAAATTGTTTGCTGCACTCCAAAATAAAATCTCTTCCATTTTTCTGTACACTTTCCTTGTACTAGGTCTCCTGGCTTCCATAATCACATTTAAAACTTGTTGAGGAAGTTGAGACCTGCTGTCTTTCAAAACAGAATATGCCAGGCTGTTAGATGAAGAGAGTGAAGCTTGACATTGAGCAGGTGACCGTCTCTCTGAGACAACAGGTGTGGAATCAAGGGTAAAGGCCATGGAGGCTTCTTTACCAGACTCCTCAGTAATGGGTACCAGTGCTGCCTAGGCCAATCTGGAGCTATTAAAATCATCCTTGGCTTGTCTTGTCTGACCTTTAGAAGCACCTTTGGAAGAAGAGGCAGAGGTGGAAAGCATACACATGAAGATTTTTCCAACTGAAAGAAAGAGCATCCACTTTCCAAGCTGTGTGATGAAACCTCTTTGTGCAAAACTTTGGCAGCTGGTGGTTTAGTGGAGAAGCGAACAGATCTATGTCTGGAGTTCCCCAGGACACTGTCAACTTTTGAAATACATGAAGATCCAGTTTCCACTGTGGGGATCCATGATTTGTCTGCTTAACACATCTGCTAAGGAGTTCTGTGCTCCGGCAGAAACCTTGCCTGAAGAGTTAGTTGCAGGCTGAGCGCAGTCTCCCATAAAATCATTGCTTGCCTGCACAATGGGAAAGAATGTGTTCCCCCTTGTTTGTTGATGTACCACATGACAGTTGTGTTGTCTGTTAGAATCAACACCTGCCCTGGAAGAAGTAACTCCTTGAAAGCCATTAATGCAAACTGGACTGCTAACATCTCCTTCATGTTGATATGTAGATGCTGTAGTCTGGCAGGCCACTTGTCTTGTATCCACTTTCCATTTAGATGAGCTCCCCAAGCAATGCCTGAGGCATCTGTCGTTAGAATCTGACTCGCCTCTGGCCGGGTCACAGAGTCCCTTGTTTAGGTGACATTCCTGAGCCCACCACAAAAATTCCTTTTGAATGCAAGGTATTATTTGAATGACAGTGTCCAAATCCTGGCAGTGCTGTGTCCATACATTTTTGAGATACCATTGTAGCTTCCTCATATGCAGTTTGGCATTGGGAAGCACCAGAATACAAGATGCCATGAACCCTAAGGCTTGAAGGACTGTCCTTGCAGTCAGCCCGGACTGAAGAGATAGTTGATGGAAGTAACTGGAAAGATTCTTTTGTTTGTCCGGGGTTAAAAGGCCATCTGGGCTGCTGTATTCAGTCTCACTCCCAGAAAGCACATGTCTTGAGAGGGTACTAGACTGGACTTTATTTCGCTCACAGAATACCCTAGGCATCTTAGCACTGCTATGACATATTCCAAATGCTGTAGAAGGTCTTCCTTTTCTTGAGCCAGAATCAGGCAATCGCCCAAGTAAGGATAGATTTGAATTCCTTTTAGCCTGAAGTAAGCTATCACTGGAGCCAGAACCTTTGTGAATACTCTGGGCAGTAGATAAGCCAAAGGGCAATGCAGAGAACTGATAATGAGAATTTCCAGCTCAAAACGCAGATACTTTCTGCAACTTAGTCTTATAGGCACATGAAGGTAAGCTTCCTTGAGATCTAAAGTTACCATCCAGTGATCTTTGCCCAGCAGAGGTAAAAGCTGTTGTAACGTCAACATTTTGAACTTGGGAATGTCCAGATAAGTGTTGAGGATAGATAAATCCAAAATTGGTCTCCACGTGTTCCCCTTCTTCGGTACTAGGAACAGGCGAGAATAAAATCCTAGGCCCCTTTCTGGCACAGGAACCGGCTGAATGGCCCCTATTTGGAGTAACAGAGAAATTTGCTTGTGAGCCTCTTGTCTTTGTAGAGGAGGAATGCCTGGCATGCCTTTGAAAGGAGGCAAGGTATGGAAATAAAACCTGTAACCGTGGTGAATGATATCCAGAACCCATCTGTCTTGGGTAATTAAATCCCAATTTTCTTTGAAAAGAGACAGTCTTCCTCCCAACGGTGCTGCCAGGCGAGAATGAACTGGCAGCTGAAAAGGCAGGTCATTGGGTCTGCTTACGAAAGGACTGACCCCTGCCCTCACCAGAAGTCTGAGCAGGGGAACTCCCTGTCCTAGGCCTAAAAGAACCCTGAGCTCTGCCCCTACCACGTCTAGACCTACCCCTAGACTGGGAATCATAAGCAGGATAAGTCCATCCCTTAGCAGGCCAATTTCTACTAAACTTCGGAGGCTGCACCTGCAAAAAATCTTTAACAGTTTGCATAGACTTAGCCTTGTCCTCCATTTTCTTCAAAACTGCTTCTACAGGCGAACCAAACAACACATCAGACTGCAAAGGAGCATCCAAAATCCGTGTCTTAACATGCTCAGCTAAATTCTGATCTTTTAACATGTGAAACTGACAATTCAACGCCCTCATGGCTAAAGTGGAAGAAGTATACACTTTCTTTCCCCATCTATCCAAAGCCCTTGCCTCTTTATCAGGAGGGACAGGATTTTTAACAACTGAGGCCTTCACACCTTTAGGCCCCTGAGAGACAGTTTCCGGGTCTGCCCTAGGACTCTTAAAAAGATACTTATGAGCTTCAGGCACCCTATAATACCTATCCGGTTTAACTGGGGCAGGAGGCAAAGAATCAGGATTCAGGGAAGCCTCGGCAAAAACATCTTCCACCACATTCAAAACAGGAGGTATAGCTAAAGGCCTATGCTGGGGTAAAAACAAGAATTCCCTAAGCCTTTTCCTGGAATCAGAGAAATCTTGACCTTCCCATTTAAAATGCTCCCTCATGGAATGCAGAGTCTCTGAAATGAAAAATCCTCAGGAGGAGAAGCTGAAGGAGTAGAATCATCCACATCAGAATCAGAATAAGGAGGGTACTCCTGCAAGTCTTCAGCCAAGACTCAGAAGCCTCGAGCATTGCTCAAAACTCTCAAACTCAGGTTCCACCCTAGGCCTCTTATCAGGAGGGGGCATAGAACCCCTTATCATAGTAATCATATCCTCTGCCATTTTAAGCATATGTTTCTTAGGCAAAGACCCTGAAGCACTAGGAGAAACCCCCACTGAAGCAAAACTTGGCCTGCCCCTCAAAGAAGCCTTGGAAACAGAAGGGAGGCTCTAACCACCTTAGGAAGAGAGGGAAGAACAGCCACCTGAGAAGCCCCCTCAGCCTGGCCTACTTCCTGAGAGGATACATCCTGTAATAGTAAAGTCTCTCCCTGAGACTCCAAAGAAACACCTGGCAAAACCTCCGGCTCCACTGAGTTTCTAAAGAACCGGCGCCTGGGACTGTCGGTTCTTCCACTCTAGGCTTTGCTGTTTTGTCCTTGCGTTTTTAGAAGCGGCGTCGGAGCATCCGACGGCATTTTATAATTACAATGCTTCCCAAACACTAACCTGGCACAGTCTAACCTTCTCTTAATAGTGCGTTTGTTAAATCTAGCACAAGAGCGGCATCCAACAACGCCGTGCTCAGGCCCTAAACAAGGTATACACAAAGTATGGTAATCCCTATGAGGTATCTGTTTCCCACAAGAAATACAGTTATTCACTTTTTCTGACATCCGGTTAAATACTGAGGCAAGAAAAACCAAAATATTCCCCAACGGGGTACTTAGCCAACTTTGATTCGGTCTGAAACTCTGGCTTCAGAAACTTTCAGAACGCCAACCTGCACTCGCAAAATTGCTTCTGCATCGGACCATGCGGCAAAAAAGACTGAGGATATGACGTCGGTCATGCGCATTAGTACCCGGACGTACTGACGTCAGTCTAATGCGCCCTGACCGACGTCAGCCATATACTTTGGTATTCGGGCCGACTGGACAGCGGACTACCCAAGTGTTAGGACTGCAGCAATGTGGAATGAAGAACATCTGAAATTTCAGAATCCTGATCAGAAGAATCATAAGCAAACTCAGTCCTAGGTCTCAGAGGGGGAAGGTTGGCTTCCCCTGATAAGGTCTTCAGCCATTCTAAGCATTTGTTTTTGAGGCATATGGGCCTGAGCTTGCGGTCTGGTCATTTGCCAGGCATAGTGCGAGTTTTTGGCCTGGATGAAAATTAAGGCGTCAGTTTAATATGAATGTCTGTATGTCTGAATACACCCTCAGAAGCCGGTGCCTGCACAGTGGCTCCAGACCCATCCAAGGTAGAGACATCCGCAGGTTCCACAGTTGAAGCATCTCGCGGCATACTGGACTCCGAATGGGTCTCAGTAGAGGCCTGCGAATCTGAAGGAGCAGGTATCAGAGGCTGCGAAAGTGCCTCACTGAGTACCGGAGAAAGTACAGTTTTGTACCTACCATAAATGTAGATGTCCGATAGATATGCAACTGCAGTCATAACATATGGGTTGTCCTGCCTCAGGCAGCCCTTGGTCGGCCGGACTCCAAAGTCTGGGTCCGGCGTCGGCTGGAGTCGCCTCCTCTCCGACGTCAGAACGGCTGGAGTATAAAGGCATCGGCCGACGCCATCTTCTTCAGTGTTTCTTGCCCCAGATGCCAGGTGCCCTCCTAGGAAGGCTAAATTTAGTGAATGGATAAACAATTCCAGACATGCACAACAGTAATAAACAGATACACCATAGGAGATACCCCCAGCTAATAGGAATAGGGGTAGTGGACCCATAAAGAAAGTTGCAGAGGGGTAGGAGGGTGGGAAAATCCGACTGCAGTTGACCTTCAAGAATGCAACTGCAGTCATAACATATGGGTTGAATACCATAGCCAAGCTGGGGGTGGATGGAACTAAGAAAGGGATGGTATAGCTAAAATGCCCTGCAGGACTGCCGAAGCAAAGCCTGCTCGGGATCTGGAGTATAAGGGCAGGTTGTAGTGCTTGGTAAATGTATGCACGGAGCTCCATGTAGCAGCCTCTAGAATGTCCTTTGTAGCCACTCCTCTTAGGAAAGCTGTGGATGTGGCTATAGCTCTGGTGGAATGTGGCCTAATATTGGCTGGCACACCTTTTCCATGGAAAGAATAGCAGAATCTGATGCAGTGTCCAATCCATTTTGAAACTGTTTGTTTGGAGATTGCTTTTCCTTGTACTCCAGCAGCATAGGCTACAAACAGTTGGTCAGACCTTCTGGTGGCCTTAGTTCTGTCCAAGTAGTAGCGTAGTTGCCTGTGTATGTCCAAAGTATGCAGCAGTTTTTCCTCCCTGTTTTGCGGATTGGGGAAGAAAGTAGGCAGGTGAATAGCTTGATTTAGAGACACCCTGGAAATTACTTTTGGCATGAATGTAGGATTGGTTCTTAGAGAAACTCTGTCCTGATGAAAAATGAGGAAGGGAGGTACTGCCATGAGTGCCTGTATCTCCGAGACTCTTCTTGCAGATGTGACTGCCAATAGAAAAAACGTTTCCCATGATAGAAATTGCATTTCTGAAGTTGCTGCTGGTTCAAAAGGAGGAAGAGTTAATTTTTCCAAAACGAAATTGAGGTCCCATGCAGGTACTGGCTGTTTTCTGGGAGGTTTGATATTCTTTATCCCCCTTAGGAACTGTCTTAGCAAAGGATGTGAAAACACTGGTGGATCACAATTGTATTTTGCTGAGATTGCTGAGGCGTGACTCTTTATAGAAGAATGAGAGTCCAGTATGAAACATTTCTGCCAAGTATTCCAATATCTGAGGTATACTCAGTAATGTTGTATCCTGACCCCTGTTGGCATTCCAGATGCTGAATCTCTTCCACTTGGCTGAATAGGTTTTTCTGGTGACGGTCTGCGTGCTTCCAGTAAGATCTCTTGAAATTTTTTGGAAAGAGAGATAGCGGAAGGAGTCATGGTAACCTCCAGGCTGTCAGATGCAATGTTTTCAGGTTTTGATGGACAGTCCTGTAATTGTGTTGTGTTAGAAGCAGGGGCCATAGGGGCAGAGGCCACGGTTTGGTCAGAGTTATGCTCAACAACAATGGGTACCAGTGTTGCCTTGGCCGGTCTGGAGCTATCAAAATGCCTGTTGGTTGTTCTGCTTTGATCTTCAATATCACCTTGGTCAGCAGAGGTAGAGGAGGGAATTCCAGCTGAAGGAGAGAGCATCCGTTTTCCAGGCTAGAGGATGGTGGGTCCTTGTGCAGAACTTTTCCAGGTGATGATTCATGTGAGAAGCAAAGAGATCTAAGTCCGGTCTTCCCCATGTCTTTGTTATTTGTGAGAAAATGTGAGGATGCAGCATCCATTCGTGTGGATCCAAGAAATTTCTGCTCAGCTTGTCCACCAGTACATTGTCCTTGCCTGGCACAAACTGGGATTGCAAATGTATGTCCAGACTCAGGGATTTTTCCCAGAGAATCATTGTTAGTCTGCAGAGGGGATAAGAATGAGTGCCTCCCTGCTTGTTTATATACCACATGACAGTGGTGTTGTCTGTCCTTATTAGCAAATGTCCTTGTTGTAGTGATTTTTCGAAAGTCTCGATTGCATGTATCACTGCCAACATCTCTTTTTGGTTTATGTGCAGATGTCTTTCCCTTGGTGTCCATAGACCTTGAATGCATCTGCCCTCCATGTGCGCCCCCCATCCATGATCTGAGGCGTCTGTTGTAATCATTTGACCTGCTTGAGGTCTGTTGAAAGACATGCCTTTGTTTAACTGACCTGCTTGAGCCCACCACAGAAATTCTTTTTGCAGACATGGAATGAGTGGGATTACGTCCTCTAGGCTTTGGCTGTGTTGGGAATAAGCTTTTTAAGTACCACTGCAGCTTTCTCATATGAAGTCTTGCCAAAGGTATCAGAAGAATGCAAGATGCCATGAACCCCAGGGCCTGCAGGATTTTCCTTGCAGTCAGCTGGGAGAGCTTTGCTAGGCCTTTGAAGTACTCTGGTAAAGTACAGTTTTGTACCTACCATAAATGTAGATGTCCGAACTGGATAGCATCTGCAGTCATAACAACTGGGTTGTCCTGTCGTCAGGCAGCCCTTCGGTCGGCCGGATTCCAAAGTCCGGGTCTGGCTTCGGCTGATGTCGCACTTCACCCGACGTCATCTCTGCTGGTCTTCGGGTATAAAGGCATCAGCCGACGCCATTTTCTTCAGTGTTTCTTGCCCCAGATGCCAGTTGCCCTCTTGGAAGGCTAAATTTTGGGTAAAAATGCCAATGTTTCCCAAAGGATAGAAGGCAAACACAAAAAATAAGCATGTATGTACATATATACAAACAAATACACCATAAGAGACTCCCCCCACCAGCTAGCTATTAGGAGGGTAAATACCCTAGGAGTACCACAGAGGGAAGGAGGAGGGTAATCCTGACTGCAGATGCTATCCAGTTCGGACATCTACATTTATGGTAGGTACAAAACTGTACTATGTCCTTCATGGATGCATCTGCAGTCATAACAACTGGGTAGAATACCATAGCCAACTAGGGGAGGAGGAAGAATAGATTATGGTGTGGTTAGGATCCCTTGCAATACAGCAGTGGCAAACCCTGCTCGGGATCTGGAATACAGAGGTAAATTATAATGCTTGGCAAATGTATGCACGGAGGTCCAAGTAGCCGCCTCAATAATGTCCTTGGTTGCCACTCCTCGTAAGAAGGCTGTGGTAGTGGCTGTTGCTCTTGTAGAATGAGGTCGTATGTTCTGTGGAATTGGTTTTCCATGGAAGGAGTAACAGAATCGTATGCAATTTCCTATCCATTTGGAGATTGTCTGTTTGGAAATTGCTTTTCCTTCCTTCCTGTTGCATAGGCTACAAAAAGCTGGTCAGTTTTCTGTTACTTTTTGTTCTGTCCAGGTAGTAGCGTAGCTGTCTGTGTACATCCAAGGTATGCAGCATTCTTTCCCCTCTGTTTTGTGGGTTGGGAAGAAGGTAGGTAGGTGGATTGCCTGGTTTAGGGACACTCTGGATACCACCTTAGGCATAAATGTAGGATTAGTCCTCATGGACACTCTGTCTTGGTGGAAGATTAGGAAGGGTTGTACTGCCATTAGGGCCTGAAGTTCAGAAACCCTCCTTGCTGAGGTTATTGCCAGTAGGAAAGCAGTTTTCCATGAAAGATGCTGTAGGTCTGCTGTTGCTGCTGGTTCAAAGGTGCGAGTGTCAACTTTTCTAGCACAAAGTTCAAATCCCAAGCTGGCAGTGGTGGTTTCCTAGGAGGTTTTACATTCTTGATCCCTCTGAGGAACTGCCTGAGTAGAGGATGTGAGAAGACAGGTGGATCAAAGCTGTATTCTGCTGAAATAGCTGATGCATGTATCTTGATGGAGGAATAGGACAGGCCTGTATGTAGAAGCTCTGCCAAGTACTCCAGAATGTTAGCCATATCTATATTCGACACATCCTTCCCTCTTTCAGCACTCCAAATGACAAACCTTTTCCATTTCCCTGCATAGTTCCTTCTTGTTGAAGGTCTGCGGGCTTCAAGGATAATGTCTTTAACCCTTTGGGAGAGATCTGGAATAGTTGCTGCTATGTGATGTGCCATGCAGTCAGCTGCAACGTTTTAGGTTTGGATGCATGATGCTGTAGTTGTTCTGAGTTAACATCAAAGGCATCAGGGTATTGACCACATTTTGTCCCGAGACATGCTCCTCAGCAATGGGTACCAGTGTTGTCTTGGCCAGTTTGGAGCTATCAGGATTATCCTTGGACGTTCCTCCTTGATTTTTAGTAATACCTTGTGTATCAAGGGAAGAGGTGGGAATGCATATGCTGTCAGGCCTTTCCAGCTGAAGGAGAGCGAATCCACTTCGATGCAAGTGGATGGAATGTCCTTGTGCAGAATTTTTGAGCTGGTGGTTGAGAGGAAGCGAATAGATCTATCTGTGGCATTCCCCATTTCTTTGCGATGGTCTTGAAGATGTCCGGTGTAGCATCCATTCGTGAGCATCCGAGGTGGTTCTGCTTAACATGTCTGCTAGAGTGTTCTCCTTTCCCGGTACAAACATTGCCTGTAACTGGATGTTGTAGCTGAGTGCCAGGTTCCAAAGGTCCAAAGTCATTCTGCATAGGGGTATGAATGAGTGCCTCCCTGTTTGTTGATGTACCACATGACTGTGGTGTTGTCTGTCCTTATCATCAAATGGCCTTCTTTGAGGAATGGTCTGAATTTTGGATTGCCAGTTTTACTGCCAGCATTTCTTTTAGGTTGATGTGCAGGTGAAGTTGGTCCTCGTCCACAATCCTTGCACGCATTTGTCCAGCATGTGAGCCCCCATCCTAGGTCTGAGGCGCCTGTTGTGATGGTTTGGCTTGCTTGATATTTGTGAAAGGGTAAGCCTGGGTTTGACTGGCATGCTTGAGCCCACCATAGGAACTCCTGTTTTAGGCATGGAATTAGTGGAATTTCTGTTTCTAGGCTGTGCCTGTGTTGGGACCATAAATTCTTTAGGTACCACTGTAGTTTTCTCATGCAGTCTGGCATGTGGAACCAAGATTATGCATGATGCCATGAAGCCCAAGGCCTGCAGAACTTTTCTTGCTGTTAGCTTGCTGTGGTTTGTTAGTGCCAAGAAGTAAACAGGGAGATCTTTTTGTTTTTCTGCAGTTAGGAATGCCATTTGTTTTACTGTGTCCAATTCCGCGCCCAAGAATGTCCTTGTTTGGGATGGAATCAGCCTTGATTTTTGCAAATTGACTGTGTATCCCAGTGCTTGTAGCAAGTAAATGACCCTTTGTAAATCTGTTGTCAGCTTGCTTTTGTTGTCCCTTGTAGCAGGCAGTCGACCAGGTATGGATAAATTTGGATTCCTGTAGTCTGCAGTCGGCGACTACTGTTGCCAGCCATTTTGCGAACACTCTGGGGCCAGTAGGTAAGCCAAAGGGCAATGCTGAGAATTGATAGTGCTCTGATCCTGCAAGAAATCTGAGGTATCTTCTGCAAATTGGTCGAATGGGGACGTGCAGCTATGCCTCCTTGAGATCTAGAGTTACCAGCCAACACTCCTTGCCCAGCATGGGAAGAAGTTGCTGTAGGGTCAGCATCTTGAATTTTGGGACAATGATGTATGTGTTTAAGGTGGACAGATCGAGAATAGGTCTCCAACTTTTCTCCTTTCTTGGAACTAGGAATAGTCTGGAGTAGAATCCTTTGCCTTGTTCTGTTATTGGTACTCTTTCCACAGCTCTCATCTTTGTTAATTGCATTATCTGCTGTAGAGCTTCTGTTTTTTGATTTGGAGGTAGGTTTGGCATTCCTCTTTTGACTGGTATAGTGTGGAAGTGGAAACGGTAACCTTGGTCTATGGTTTGCAAAATCCACTTGTCTTTTGTGATATAGTGCCAGTTCTTTGAAAATAAGGTTAATTTTCCGCCTAAGTGTGCTGCTATTTGTTCCCTGGTAGGCGGAGTTAGAATCAAGTCACTGTGATTGCCCTGTTGTAGTGGTAGTGGCTGTGCCTGTGGCTCTGGTATTACCTTGCCACTGTCGTCCTCTGTAGGCACCCCCTCTGGATTGATTTCTGCCTCTGGAACGTCTATTCCTGCCCCTTTGGGATCTTGTGGAGTCAGGAAAGGACCAATTTTTGGCAGGCCAGTTCCTGCTAAACCTTGGGGGCTGAACCTGCAAGAAATCTTTAACCGTTTGTACAGATTTTGCCTTTTCTTCCATTTTCTTCATAACCTGCTGGGCAGGTGTACCAAACAAACTGGTCTTATCCATAGGAGCATCTAATAACTTAGCTTTAACATGATCCGGTAAAACTTGTTCCTTCAGCCATGCATGTCTTCTTATCACTGTGCCAGTCATGGCTGATCTAAATGAAGCCTCCAGTGCATCACAGCCACATTTTAAGGAATGGTTACTAACATGTTGTATGTTATTTACCATTTCTAATAGATTTTTCTTATCTATAGAGTCATCAGAGGATAGCCTTTTAGTTAACTGATCAAGCATAAACTCTTGGTATTGTATCATGTGAAACTGACAGTTTAAAGCTCTAGCTGAGAGAGTAGCAGAGGTGTAAACCTTTTTGCCCCATCTGTCTAAAGACCTGGCTTCCCTTTCAGAAGGAATAGGGTTTTTTGCTGTGGTTGAGGCTACTGCCTTAGGGCCCTGGGATATAGTTTCGGGGTCTGCAAGAGGGGCCTTGTACAGGTGATGATGAGTGTCTGGCACCCTGTAAAATCTATCTGGTTTGGCAGGAGCTGGAGGTAAAGAATCTGGTGCAGTGCAAACATCATTAAATGCATCGTCCACAACAGAGAGGACAGGAGGTATAGCAAAGGGCCTGTGTTGTGGTAGCTGCTCAAAAGTCCTAAGTCTTTTCTGGAGTCTGAAAAATCCTGTTCCTGCCATTGGAAATGTTCTCTCATGGCATGTAAGGTTTCCCCAAAGGAGAATTCTTCTGGTGGGGAAGCAGCTGGAATGGATTCTTCAGCATCTGAGTCCTCAAAATTGGAGAAAGGAGCCTCTGGCTGGTCTGTAATATCTGAGTCTTCCAGAATCAACAGAGGACACAGGCTCGAGGGGCTCTGCTCTAGGTCTCTTTTCTGGGGGCTGAGAGGCCCTGTCTGGGTGAGGTTGAGATCCCTAATTAAGGATATTAAATCTTCTGCCAGAGTAAGCATTTGTGAACTAGAAGTGGGCCTGGTTGAGGGGGTTTAACAGGCACTGACTTAGTAGATTTGGCTGCTTTAGCCCTGGCGAAGGCCTTAATAGACATGGCTGCAGGAGGCCTAGCAGCACCACGTGCTGGGGTAGAGACATCCAAAGGGATGGTGTCTGATAAGTCACTAGTAACCACTGTAGTAGGTAAAATTTCTGAGGCCGATTCAAGTAAGGTAACCGGAACCTCAGTAGTAGTCATTGATTCGGCTGTACTCTGATCAGTTTTCTCGGTTTCGGCCGAAACCGAGACACTCGCGGTTTGCTTAACCATGGTTTCGGCCGAAACCGCGGACCGCGAGTGTCGGTCTTTTTCTTTGCGTTTTTTAATAATTTGGGTAGTCTGAGGATCTGACGGCATAATGTACGCAAATTCAGAGCCGAAAAACTGTTCAGCAAACTCCGACCGACGTCTAAGCGTTCGTCGGTTGAAAGAAGCACAGGCCGAACAGGCTGCTACGTCGTGGTCTGGGCCTAAACAAGGCAAACAGTAAGAGTGGAAATCTTTATGAGGTATTTGTTTCCCACAAGTTAAACAGTTGTTGACTTTTTCTGACATCGGCTGAGGCAAGAAAGAGTCCCCAACGGGGTACTTAGCTTTTAGAAGTCTTCGAAGGAGTATTCGGTAGTAGTAATCTCTGGATCTGACCGACCGGCACTTGCGAACAGCTTCTGCTTCGGGCGCCACGCGGCAAGAAAGACTGAAGAAAATGGCGTCGGCTGATGCCTTTATACCCGAAGACCAGCAGAGATGACGTCGGGTGAAGTGCGACATCAGCCGAAGCCGGACCCGGACTTTGGAATCCGGCCGACCGAAGGGCTGCCTGACGACAGGACAACCAAGTTGTTATGACTGCAGATGCATCCATGAAGGACATCTGCTGTTGTTTTTCCTCTGTGAGGTAGGCCATTTGAGTTTCTGTGTCCAGTTTGGCTCCTAGGAAAATAATCTGTTGGGATGGCAGTAGTCTTGATTTCTGTATGTTGACTGTGTATCCCAAGGCCTGCAGTAGTTGAATGACATAGTCCAAGTTTGCTATTATGGTTTGTTTGTTGTCTGCTTGTATGAGGCAGTCGTCCAGGTAGGGGTATATTTGAATCCCCTGGAGTCTGCAGTGTGCCACTACTGATGCCAGGCATTTTGTGAACACTCTGGGCGCAGTAGATAAGCCAAACGGCAATGCTGAGAATTGATAATGCTCTGTCCCTGCAAGAAATCTGAGGTATCTTCTGCAGGTATCTGCAGGTATCTTCTGCAGCTTTGTCTGATTGGGACATGCAGGTATGCCTCCTTGAGGTCCAGAGTGACCAGCCAAGACCCCTTGCCCAGCATGGGAAGGAGTTGCTGCAACGTCAGCATTTTGAACTTTGGCACAATGAGAAAAGTATTTAGAGTAGACAAGTCCAGTATAGGCCTCCATTTGTTTTCTTTTCTTGGAACAAGGAACAGTCTTGAATAAAATCCCTGGCCTTGTTCTCGAGGAGGAACCCTTTCTATTGCTTTTATACTTAACAGCTTTGAAACTTGAGTGAGTGCCTCTGCCCTTTGATGATGTGGCAGGTTTGGCTTGCCTTGTCTTATTGGTAAAGTATGGAAGTGGAATCTGTAACCCTTGTCCATTAAATCCAGAATCCAGTTGTCCTTGGTTAAGATATGCCAGTTTTTTGAGAATAAGGATAATTTTCCGCCCAAAGGTGCTTCTCTTTGAGCCTTTGTAGGCGGTATGAAAGTCAAGTCATTGTGATTGTCCTTGTGGTGCAGCTGGGCTGCCTGCGCCACTTCTTTGATTTGGAGGTTGCCATTGGCGGCCCCTGTAGGATCCTCGGTATTGTCCTCTACCTTGGGCATGTCTGTTTTTTCCCCTTTGAAACTCGTCAGAGTCTGGGAAGGACCAATTCTTTGAAGGCCAGTTTCTGCTGAATCTGGGTGGCTGAACCTGGAGGAAATCCTTGACTGTCTGTACTGACTTAGCTTTTTCCTCAATGGATTTCAACACATCTTGTGCATTAGCACCAAAAAGCTTCTGTTTTTCCAGAGGTGCATCAAGTAACTTTACTTTAACATGGTCTGGCAATGGCTGATCTTTTAACCAAGCATGTCTACGTATTACAGCCCCAGTCATAGCTGCCCTACATGAAGCCTCCAATGCATCATAACCACACTGAAGAAAATGACTGTTAACCTGCTGAATGTTATGTATATGATCCTGCAATGCTTTTCTATCAATAGGCTCAGGAGAGGCTAGCCTTTTCTGTAAATCATCCAGTAAAAAATCCTGGTACTGAAACATATGAAAAAGGCAGTGAAGTGACCTCATGGCTAGGGTGGTAGAGGTATAAACTTTTTTACCCCATCTCTCCAGGGACCTAGCTTCCCTATCCGCTGGCAGTGGATTCTTGGCAGTGGAAGTAGCCACTCCCTTGGGGCCCTGTGAAATAGTTTCTAGATCCACAGAGTGGGCCTTAAAGAGATGTTTGTGAGTGTCAGGGACCCTATAATATCTGCCTGGCTTGACAGGAGCAGGGGGGAGAGAATCAGGGTTAGCACTGGAGTCAGAGAAAACATCATCCAAAACATCCATAACTGGAGGAATAGCTAAAGGTCTGTGCTGGGGAAGCTTGAGGAAGGTACGTAGCCTTTTCCTGGAATCAGAGAATTCCTGACCCTGCCATTTAAAATGTTCCCTCATAGAGTGCAGGACTTCACCAAACGAGAAATCCTCTGGAGGGGAGGCAGAAGGAATTGATTCCTCAGCATCAGAGTCCTCATAGGCCTGGAAGGATTCTTCTTGGGTATCTGAATGCTCAGAATCCCCAGAGGCTTCATCTGAAGAGAGGTTGTCAACCTGCTCAGTTCTGGGCCTTTTCTCTGCAGGTGGCTGAGAACCTCTGTCTGGGTGAGGCTGAGACCCCCTGATAAGAGAAATAAACAGATCATGTCTCTTGCTGCAGATCTTATCAGAAGAAGGGGCCTGAGCAGCAGGTTTAGGATAGGCCTTGGCCTGGCTGGCAGCCTTAGCACGTGCAAAGGCCTTGATGGACATGGATACAGGAGGCCTTGCAGCCCCACGTGCAGGAGTAACCTTGTCTACAGGAATGGTGTCGGGTAGATCCAGAACTTCGGTTTCCGGAGGAAAATCAACAACCGGCACCGGAGAGGTCTCCGAGACCGAAGGACGTGTTAACGCTGTGTCGTCGGCCTGGAGCGGTTGAATTACCGCTTCGAAGGACGAAGCACTAGCGGAGGGTTTAGGAGTTGCATCGGTGGTGGACGCGGGCCGAGGATGCCGGTCCCGGTCCTTTCGTTTTTTGGTAGATTGAGTTGTCGGTTGATCCGACGGCATGATATACGCGAAAGATTCACCGAAAAAGTCTTCGGCAAATTCTGCCCGGCGCCTGAGTGCGCGCTTATTAAAGCAAGCACAGGCCGAGACGTCGTGGTCTGGGCCCAGGCAAGGAAGGCAGTAAGAATGGAAGTCCTTATGAGGTATTTGTTTACCACAAGACAAACAATTATTAACTTTCTCAATTTGTTCGGACATCGGCTGAGGCAAGAAAAAATGTTCCCCAACGGGGTACTTAGCTTTTAGATGACTTCGGTACTGAAAACACAGGAGCTAATCCGGCCGACTGCAGGGCTGCCTGACGACAGGACAACCCTCTCGTTATGACTGCAGATGCATCCATGAAGGACATCCCATATGTTATGACTGCAGTTGCATTCTTGAAGGACATCTGGTGACTACCTTAGGAGAAGCGTCGTTGGCAGCTTTGGACCTAGGCGGCCTGTCTCTGTCTATCTTTGCGTTTTTTCGACATGTCGGTAGTCGGGTGGCTTACCGAAGCCATATCTGGATAACTGAACAGAGTACCAAAATATTTAGAAGCGTAAATATTTCATTTTTAAATAAGGCACAAAACCGGCAATGAGGTACGTCGTGGTCAGGGCCTAGGCAATGAATACAGTACGAATGAAAATCTTTGAGGTATTTGCTTTCCACAAGAAATACAATTATTAACTTTTACTGACATCGGATTAGAGCAAGAAAAAAAAAAAGTTTCCCCAACGGGGTACTTAGCTTTAGTTGCAGACTTTGGTTCTGAAATTCGAAAACAAAAATTTCAGGATTCGGCCGACCGGCACTTGCGAACTGCTTCAGCTTTGGGCACCGCACGGCAAGAAAGACTGGTGTTAATGATGTCGGCTGCATGCTTTATACCAGTGACTACCTGACGTCATGGAAGATGACAGAGCAACTGACGCAGGACCCAAGACTTTGATAATCAGGCCGACTTGAGGGCCACTGCAAGCAGATAACCCAAATGTGATGACTGCAACAGTGAAACACTAAGAACATCCTGCTGATGCACCTCCGCTCATTGATTTGGGGGTAGGTCTGGCCAACCATTTGGGGTTGGTAGTGTGTGGAAGTGGAATTTGTATCCTTGGGAGACTAATGTTCAAAACCCATTTGTCCTGGGTAATGAGTTCCCAGTTTTTTGCATGCAGGGTGAGCTTTCCTCCTAAGGGAGCAGGTAGTTGAGCAGGGCTTGGAAGGGTTAAGGTTAAAGTCATTGTGCCATTTTTCCGTAAGGGGGTGGCTTACTCCTCCCTGTTTTGGAAGTGGGAGCCCCCCACTACTTAGGTCTGTACGTAGCCTGAGACTGTAGTCTAGCTGGTCTGCTGATCCTGGGTTTTGCCTGAAAAGGCCTGGAAGGGACTGGAAAGGACCAGTTCTTTGAAGGCCTACTGAATCTGGGTGGCTGTACTTGTAGGAAATCTTTGTTTGCATAGATTTAGCTTTTTCCTCCATCCTTTTGAGGACTTCTGCTTTGTTGCCAAAAAGGCGGTCTTGGTTTAAGGGAGCGTCCAGTAATTTAGCTTTAACATGATCTGGCAAGTTTTGTTCCTTAAGCCAAGCATGCCTAAGTATAGACCCAGTCACAGTAGCCCTGCAAGATGCTTCTAAAGCGTCAAAACCACATTGCAAAGTATGTTTACCAATGTTCTGCAGAATGCATCTTATCTTGCAATTCTTTGTGTTCAGCACAGTCAGGAATCAACATATATGGGCTGCTGATACTTTAACATATGAAACTTGCAATTTAAAGCCCTAATGGCCAAAGTAGAAATAGTGTATACCTTCTTACCCCATCTGTCTAAGGCTCTAGAATCTGTATCAGAAGGGGTAGGATTTTTGGCAGCAGCAGTAGCCTTAATGCCTTTTGGGCCTTTGGAAATGGTCGCTGGATCCGCAGAAGGGTTCTTGAAGAGGAACTTGTGAGAGTCAGGTGCTCTGTAGTACCGGTCGGGTTTTCTGGGAGCTGGAGGTAAAGTGTCTGGGGTAAGGCTAGATTCCAAGAAAGCACCATCTACAATGTCCAGAACAGGAGGGACAGCTAAAGGCCTGTGTTGAGGCAGGAGTAAGAATCCCCCAAGTCTCTTTTTGGACTCAGAGCAATCCTGGCTTTCCTAGCGGAAATGCTCCCTAAGAGTATGCAAGGTTTCACCGAAAGAAAGATCTTCTGGAGGGGAAGCAGAGGGAATGGAATCCTCTGCATCAGAATCCTCATAAGTAGAGAAGAGCAAATCCTGGTAATCAAAAGGAGCAGAAATTTCAGATTCATGATCAGAAGAATCAGAAAGAAAATCAGTTCTAGGTCTCTTGGGGGAAGGCTGGCTTCCCCTAATTAAGGTAATAAGGTCTTCAGCCATTCTAAGCATTTGTTTTTGAGGCATATGGGCCTGAGCCTGTGGTTTGGTCGTCGGTTTTCTAGGCATAGTGCGAGTTTTTGGCCTGGATGAAAACAATGGCGCCTGTTTAATATGAAGGTCTGTAGGCTTGAATACACCCTCAGAAGCAGTTGCAGGCACAGCGGCTCCGAACCCTTCCAAGGTAGAGATATCCACAGGTTCTATAGTCGAAGAAGCATCTCGTGGCATACCGGACTCCAAATGGGTCTCAGTAGAGGCCTGCGAATCTGAAGTAGTGGGTATCAGGGGCTGCGAAAGCGCCTGAGTACCGGTGGACTGGCGAATAGATTAATGGAAGCATTGTCGGCAGTTTTGGACCTATGCGGTCTGTCTCTCTCTTTATCCTTACTTTTTTTGGAAGATTGGTAGTCGGATGGCTTAACAAAGCCATTTTGGGGTACACAGATAAGAGCAGGAAAGTAATTGGCTACAAAAATAGCCCAACGTCGAATAGTTCGGGCGTTGAACAAGTCACAAAACCAACAGCAAGGGACGTTGTGGTCTGGGCCTAAACAGAGGATGCACTACGAATGAAAATCTCCAAGAGATATTTCCTTTCCACAGGTAAGACAATCGTTAACTTTTACCGACATCGGTTAGAGCAAGAAAAAGGATCTCCAATGGGGTACTTGTCTTTTTGAAGACTTCGGGTCTGAAACTCAAAAATGAAAATTTCAAGAAACAGCCGACCGGCACTTGCGAACTGCTTCTGCTTCGGGCACCGCACAGCAAGAAAGACTGATGTAATGTTTCAGCTGCATGCTTTATACCCCTGACATCATGGAAGAAGTGACAGCATCCGAAGCAGAAATCCAAAGACTGGTATTCAGGCCAGCTGAGGGCTACCTGCAGGCAGATAACCCAAATGTGATGACTGCAACAGTGAAACACGAAGAACATCAGTGACAAGTATGCATTACTCCTCAATGAGGTAAATAAAAAATGGCTTACCTTTGCTGCTGTCCGACAGTCACTGATCTGTTGTGGCACTACCAGTGTTGCACAATGTATTGCTGTTTGCTGAACAAGTACAAAGCTAGTATTGTTATGGCGTGAGTGAGTGAAACACAGAGAGAGAGAGAGAGACACACACACACACAGAGAGAGAGAGAGAGCAAGTGAGACAGAGTGAGCGAGAGCAAGCAAGACAGAGAGTGAGCGAGCCAGAGACAGAGAGCTACCGAGATAGAGCGAGCGACAGAGTGAGCGAGAGAGAGAGAGAGACAGTGAGCGAGAGAGACAGAGTGAGCGAGAGAGCGAGCGAGACACAGCAAGAGAGAGAGCGTGAGAGAGAGAGAGAGAAAGAGCATGAGAGAGCGCGAGCGAGAGAGAGAGCGGGAGAGCGCAAGCACGAGCGAGACAGAGCACGAGCGAGAGAGCACAAGCGAGAGAGAACAGAGCAAGAGAGAGAGAGAGACACAGAGCGAGAGAGAGAGACACAGAGCGAGAGAGAGAGAGAGACACAGAGCGAGAGAGAGAGAGAGAGAGACACAGAGCGAGAGAGAGAGAGACAGAGCGAGACACATGCAAGCGAGAGAGAGAGACACAGCGCAAGCGAGACACAGCGCAAGCGAGAGAGAGAGACACAGCGCAAGCGAGAGAGAGACACAGCGCAAGCGAGAGAGAGCGCGCGAGCGAGCGAGAGAGAGCGCGAGCGAGAAAGAGTGCGAGCGAGAAAGAGAGTGCGAGCGAGAAAGAGAGTGCGAGCGAGAGAGAGCGCGAGCGAGAGAGAGAGCGCGAGCGAGAGAGACAGAGCGCGAGCGAGAGAGAGACACGCGAGCGAGAGAAAGACACGCGAGCGAGAGACAGAGCGAGCGAGAGCGCGAGCGAAAGAGAGAGAGATACAGAGCATGAGCTAGAGAGAGAGACAGTGTTTGTATGTAAAAAATATCAGATTATTATCTGTGCACACACCCAATAAAGCTGAACACATACATTACCTCTTCCGGGTATTAGTAAAGAATGCAGCCAACAAATTATTGCATTGCAAAAAGCCCATAAAATATATCACAGAAGATCAGACACTTGCATATTCTATGAGTCTGGTGGCCTCCAGTAACTGTGAATGTCCCTTTGTCAGATTGGTCAACATACTGTAATATAAGAACATTGTAGCTACAAGTCATTCTGAGTGTACTACTCCTAAACGTTTGCAGTATGAACTAAAAGGATGCTTAGCAGGGGTAACCGTGGCAAGATAATACTTAGATGGAAAGTGCCTATAGGTCCCCCTCCCCAACTTGACATTTGCTGGGGATCCCCAAAATGCTAATACCGGCCCTGCAATCCAATATTCCCTATTTCTAAAAGTTTCCAGAAATGAATAATGCAGATTATGGAAACTCCAATGGCTAATCTTGACCCGAAGATAATATCCAGTTTATAACGTCCTGCAAAGGTATTTACTGATGACCATGTAGTAACAGTGTTAATCTGGTATACATTCATATTGTTGTAACTGACAATATCGATCGCTCATTTGGGCGAACCAAATGTGCGAATTTCAAACCGACATTTGCAGAAGTTCGAAAATCAGCAAATCAAACAGCTGATTTTCAAACTGAAATGTCAAAGACACATCATAATGCAAGCCCCCTTGCGCCCCCACACCCCCCCTACTTTAATATACTAACTCCGAGATCACACTACAGTGGGAAAAGGGTTCATTTCCCAGTCCCCGCTTTAGTGCAATCTGCACCCACAATGTCGAATCTGCAATAAGCGAATGCCAATCTGCATTCGTCCACTGCACATTCGAACTATTTTTTTTCCGAGATTTTGCCACTTTGAAAACCTTCATTAATCTAAGTCACTGCAGCAGGAGCATTTGTAGCCTGAGTAAGGAAAGTACAGTTGTGTACACTTACCACAAATGTAGATGTTAGAGTGTATTCACTGTTGCAGTCATCACACTTGGGTTATCTGCCTGCAGGTAGCCCTCAGTCGGCCCAAATACCAGACACTTAGTATTTATGCGTCGGTTGCTGTCGCTCCAGGGCTGACATCAGGTCGTCAGGGATATAAAAACAGGCAGCATTCGCCATTACATCAGTTTTTCTTGCCCCAAATGTCAGGAGCCCCCCAAATAGGGAGTTAAGTTATGGTGGGAACACCACCAGTAAAAAGTAAATATCAATACCCCTGTAAGGTGTGAGTAACAGACAGAGAGACAAGGGGGCTGGAGGGAGGGAAACTAGGACTGCAACAGTGAATACACTCGAACATCTACATTTATAGTAAGTGTACACAACTGTACTATGTTCTTCAAGTTTCACTGTTGCAGTCATCATACTTGGGTTGATTCCCAAAGCTGAAAAATGGGTGGAGGCAGTCAAGAAGAGTTAGGGCTGGCTAGTATGCCCTGCAGGACTGCTGTCATTATGTTTTTATATACAACATATATTTTATATGTTTTTATATATTTTATATGTTTATATACTTTTATATACAACATGTTTTTATGTACAACAAGAGTATGCAGTCTGGCATATGGAATTAGTAGGATGCAAGAGGCTTTGAACCCTTGGGCCTGCAGGATTTTCCTTGTGGATAGCTGGGTTCTGGTGGCCATTTGAGTGAAGTAGCCTGTCAGATAGGCTTGTTTTTCTGGAGTAAGGAATGCCTTCTGGGATGCTGTGTCCAAGTTTGCTCCGAGGAATACAATCTGTTGACTGGGGGCTAGTTTTGATTTCTTTTCATTGATGGTGTACCTCAGGGAGGTAAGAAGGTTCTTTACAAAGGTCAGGTGCGGCAAAGTACAGTTGTGTACCTACCATAAATGTAGATGTTAGAGTGTATTCACTGTTGCAGTCATTACACTTGGGTTATCCTGCTGGCAGGCTACCCGCAGTCAGCCTGAATTCCAAAGTCCTGGTCCGGCATCAGTTGTCGCCTCTTCCCTGACGTCAGTGCACCAGGGGTATAAAAGATGCAGCCGACACCATTTTCTTCAGTTTTTCGTGCCCCAGATGTCAGATGCCACAAAAAGGTAGGCTAAAAAATTCTGCTTATAAAAAACATGCAGTAACAATCATTACCTTAATCTACAAGCAAATACACCACATAGATTGTATAGGATAGAGAAGCATTGATAAGTCCCAGCAAAGAAAAGGGGGATGGAGGGAGGGTAACCTGGACTGCAACAGTGAATACACTCGAACATCTACATTTATGGTAGGTACACAACTGTACTATGTTCATAGTGTTTCACTGTTGCAGTCGTTACACTTGGGTTGAATCCCAAAGCTGAGGTTGGGAGGCTGGGCCTAAACAGAATTAGGAGCTATGAGGCCCTGCAGAACTGCAGTGGCAAAGCCTGCTCTGGATTTAGAGTAAAGAGGTAACTGGTAGTGCTTTGTAAAAGTGTGCACTGAAGTCCAAGCTGCAGCCTCCAAAATATCCTTGGTTGGTACTCCTCTGAGGAAGGCTGCAGAAGTGGCTGCTGCTCTGGTTGAATGTGGCCTAATGCTCTTAGGCACCAATTTGCCATGTTGTGAATAGCAAAAACGAATGCAGTGGCCTATCCATTTTGAAACCGTCTACTTTGAAATAGGCTTTCCTTGTGATCCTGCAGCATATGCCACTAAAAGTTGCTCAGTCTTTCTGAAAGCTTTAGTTTTGTACAAGTAGAAGCGTAACTGCCGGTGTATGTCCAAAGAATGCAGAAGTCTCTCCCCTTTATTCTGTGGGTTTGGATAAAAGGTAGGCAAATGAATGGTTTGGTTAAGAGCCACACTGGACACTACCTTAGGCATAAATTTTGGGTTTGTCCTTGGAGAAACCCTGTCTGGATGGAAAATAATAAAAGGTTCCACAGCCATTAATGCCTGTAACTCTGAGACTCTTCTTGCTGAAGTTATTGCTAGGAGCAGAGCTGTTTTCCATAAGAATTTTATCTCAGCTGTATCAACAAACTTGCCATATCTTATCACAATATTGCTATATTTGCTACCGGCTCTCCGTTCAGAACTCATCACTGTCTGAACCTAAAGGAACTAAGCTGGCTAGAATTTCTTAACCAGCTTCAATTCCACCAACTTACAATAGCCCATAAGACCCTGTATCAACCCTCTAACACGCCAATACTCTCAAGCCTTATTATACCTTATAAAAATCTCAATAATCTGCGCGCCTCACACAAAATGTTGATTAATAACACCAAAACTAAAACCTCAGCAGGCGACTCCATTGCTTTCTAACGTTGTCGGAAAAGTATGGAATCAGCTACCTCCCAATCTCACATTTCAGACCTCTCTCTTGCTTTTTATAAAGAATCTAAGGCCATTTCTTAATCAACACTGGTTATGCTCCTGCACCTACATACTATACTTTTCCTCCCTCTCTCTCTTTCTACATAATTTGTTTTGTACACAAACCCCTAGTTATTTTTGTCTACACTGAGAAATATACTCAGTAAAAAAAAAAAAAAATATATATATATTTTTGTTTTTATGATGTCATTCTTAACAATTGATGTTTTTTATATTGTTTCTGTATTACCCTCTATCAATATTTTTACAATACATCTATGTAACAATTTGTTGTTTTCTTATAATGGCTCTGCCTTAACCTAGACTAACTCTGTATGACTCCTGGAGCTTTTCTCCCCGGGCCTCTACTGAAAATGGACATGTATCCAGTTAGACTAGCCCAGTCAACAAATGTAAAATAAAAAATAAAAATAAAATAAAAATAAAATAAAAAAAAATAAAAAATATTGGCTGGCTCAATAGGAGGCAGTGTGAGCTTTTCCAAGACAAAACTGAGGTCCCATGCGGGTACTGGTGCTCTCCTTAGAGGTCTTATGTTTTTGGCCCCTCTGAGGTACTGCCTTAGCAGTGGATGTGAAAAATTAGGTGGGTCCGTATTGTAATGAGCTGAAATGGCAAAGGCATAGATTTTAATTGATAAGGATAGGCCTTTGTCCAGCACCTCGGTTAGGTATTGTAAAATCTGAGGAATATTTGGTACAAGCATGTCAATTCCTTGTGCCTGGTTCCAAGCACAAAATCTCTTCCATTTTTCTGCGTAAGATTTTCTGGTGCTGGGCCTCCAAAATAACATCCATAACCGCTTTAGACAGAGGTGTGCTCTGAATGGTTACATTATCCGCCATGCAGCCAGATTTAGGGTTCTGAGTTGGCTGTGCAAGATCTGATTGTTTTGCTGGGTCAGTAAATGAGGAATCTGAGGCAATGTCCAGGTTGGGCCTTGAGACAAGCTCTTCAGGATTGGGTACCAGTTCTGGCGTGGCCAGTCCGGGGCAATCGGTATCATTTTTGGCTTCTCTTGTCTGACCTTTAGGAGTACCTTGGGGAGGAGAAGAAGTGGAGGAAAGGCATATACTGTAAGGTTTTTCCAGCTGAATGACAGGACATCCACTTTCCATGCTTGTTTGTGATAAGTCCTTGTGCAGAATCTCTGTTGTTGGCAGTTGTGAGGGGAGGCAAATAGATCCATGTCTGGGCATCCCCATTTCCTTGTCATCATGCTGAAGATTTGTGGATCTAGTTTCCACTCATGAGGATCCATGAGGTTTCTGCTTGGTTCGTCTGGAAGAGCATTTGTTTTTCCAGGCAGGAATTGTGCTTGCAGGTGTACTTGATAGTCAATGCTGTGTTCCACAAAATCATGGCTCGTCTGCAGAGGGGGTAAGAATGTGTGCCTCCCTGCTTGTTTATGTACCACATGACTGTAGTATTGTCCGTCTTTATCAGCAGTTGTCCTGGATGAAGTAGATCCTTGAAGGCTGTTAGGGCATTTTGTACAGCTAGCATCTCTTTTTGATAGATGTGAAGATGCCTTTGGCTTGCAGGCCATGTGCCCTGAATACATTTTCCTGCCATGTGGGCCCCCAGGCATAATCTGATGCATCTGTTGTTATTATTTGCCTGGCTGTGAGTAAAGTGAATGGCTGTCCCTTGTTGTGGTGACAGGCCTGTGCCCACCATCGAAACTCCTGTTGCAGGCAGGGAATGAGGGTAATAAGTTATGTACTCACCATAACATTCCATCTGAGTAGGTAAACTTAATTTGTCAGCAACCTATGGGTTATCGGATCTGAGCCGGCAGTTTCCAACAGCTGAGATCTGAGCCCCAAGCTCCTCCCCTACCCATAATCCCCTGCCATCCCTTACTGACCTCAGATCGAGTTTGCCTAAAAGCAACACCTGCAATATCATAGAAGAGGAGACCTCTATATGTTAACCTGGATACAATCAGTCATGACACAGGAATACCATGAACATCCAAGTAGGTCAGGGGGAGGGGGGGGGGGACGGTTGCTGACAAATGAAGTTTACCTACTCAGATGGAACATTATGGTGAGTACATAACTTCTTAATCTGAAGTAGTTAACTTCATTTGTGCATCAACCTATGGGACAGAGTCCCCAGCTACCTGAATCTTGGGAGGCCCTCATGGAAGGATGTTCCGGAGCACTGCTGAGCCAAAGGACGCTCTCCCTCTGGAGACAAAATCCAACTTATAGTGGTTTATAAAGGTATGAGATGAAGCTCACGTCGCTGCTGAGCAAATGTCATCCAAAGATACTCTAGAACGAAAAGCAGCGGCGGTCGAAATAGACAGAGTAGAATGTGCATGGACTCCCTGAGGTGCAGGCTGGCCAGAACTCTCATAAGCCAGAAGAATACACTGGGAAATCCACCTGGACAATGTGACTTTCGAAACAGGTTTCCCCAGACTAGGTTTAGCAAAGGATACAAACAGCTGGTCTGATTCCCTGTGACCAGCTGTCCTGTGTACATAGAATAGTAGTTGTCTGTGTACATCTAAGGAATGCAACTTGTACTCACCCTTATTCTGATAATTGGGAAAGACTGGTAAGTTAATAGACTGGTTGATGTTAGATTCGGATGCAATTTTGGGCAGAAAGGAGGGATTGGTCCTGAGGGATACCCTATCTTTGTGGAAAGTCAAGTACGGTGGCTTGGCGCAAAGGGCTTGAAGTTCTGAAACCCTTCTTGCCGAAGTAATGGCAACAAGAAAAGCTGTTTTCCAGGATAATAATTTGAGATCCACCAAAGCTGCAGGCTCATAGGGAGAAGTTGTTAAGGCCTGGAGTACCAGTGCTAAATCTCAAGGAGGGACTACATCCTTCACAGGGGGTCTTAGTAAGAAGGTGCCTTTTAAGAAGGTCTTGCATAATCTGGATGAGGTCAAAGGACCCAGATCACATCCAACATGGTAATGAGAGAGAGCTGCCAATGTACTTTGACTGTGGAGGAGCTAGCACCTTGGTCAAATAACCCAGATAGAAAGTCTAATATTGCTGGCAACGGAGCTGTGAAGGGGTCCAAGTTCTTGTGCTCCGCCCAGATAGAAAAACGTTTCCATTTGCTATTATAAACCCTTCTAGTAGACGACTTGTGAGCAGCTACTAGGAAGGCTTTGACCGGGGAAGAGATACCGGGAGTCCTAGCTAACAGTGGAACTGGATCAACCAAGCCGTGAGCTTGAGGTTGTTCAGGTTCGTGGCCGGCAGGTCCAATGGGTGAGAAATCAGATCCGGAATGGGATCTAGAATCCAGGGAGGATTCACCAGATGAGACCATAGATATGGAAACCATGCCTGATGAGGCCAGAATGGGGCTATGAGGATTATTCTGCTCCCCCAACCGTCTGGCTTTCTGCAGAAACTTCATCATCAGGGGAAGTGGAGGGTAAGCATAAAGTAGACCGGGTGGCCAAACATGCACCAGAGCGTTTCTTGGAGATTCCCCGGGTGGGGGAATTAGAGCGAAGTAGTCATTACGCTTTGTGTTTGAGGGAGAAGCAAAAAGATCGCAACAAGGTTGGCCCCATTTGGAGAAAATCTGCTTCGCTACTTTGAGATTCAGAGACCACTCGTATGGCGACAGGATGGTGCGACTCAATCTGTCCGCTAGGATGCTGGACCGTCCCGGAATGTGCGTCGCTATGAGAAAATGGTTGGTGGAAATCGCCCATTCCCACACTCTCATGGCCTCTCGACAAAGTGTATAGGACCTGGTTCCCCCTTGTTTGTTGATATAGCAGATGACCGACATGTTGTCCGTCTGGATGGCAACTGTCCCGACGGGAAGAAGGCTCTGTAGTGCTTGCAACGCTAACAGCATGGCCCTCATCTCTAGGACAATGATATGCAGTGAGGTCTCCACATGGTTTCACGTGCCTTCGACGGTCCTGCCCAAACAATGCCCCCCCCACCCGAGGCGAGAGGCATCCGTAGTTAAGGGAGGGGACATAGAAAAGGGGCGCCCCTTCTGGAGGTCCAGAGATTGGAGCCACCAAAAGAGGGCTCTCCTGCAAACCCTGCTGAGACGAACAGGATGGCTCAGGGGGTAATGAAGGAAGGACCATTGGACTTGGCGGGTCCATTGCAGGATTCTCATATTTAGGCACGCCATGGGCAAAAGGTTGATGGTTGCCGCCATCGAGCCTACGGCCCTCAAGACCAATTCCGCCTGAGGGGCTGGGCAATGAAGAATGGCCTGCATGTGAAGTTTTAAAGATTGCAGCCGGTCCGGAGTCAAGAAGGCTATAAGCTGATTTGTGTTCAACCTGGCTCCGATGAAATCTATGACCCGAGGGAAGATTTTCCCACATTGATCGTGATCCCCAGCCGGGGAGCTAGGTGAAGAAAATAATTCTTGGCCATGCAGAGTAGATGCCTTGTGGGGGCGGTCAGGAGCCAGTCGTCCAGGTATGGAAAGACCTGAATTCCCTGGAGTCTCAGGTGGGCCGCTACCACAGTTAACACCTTGGTGAACACCCTGGGGGCTGTGGTGAGACCAAAGGGGAGGACCCTGAATTGGTAATGGCTGGCTCCTAGCCTGAAGCGGAGAAACCTCCTGGACAGTCTTGTCCATCAAGATGTGGTAGTACGCGTCCTTGAGGTCTATGGAGCACATCCAGTCGTTCTCCTGCAAGAGGGGGAGAATGGATTGAAGGGTGACCATCCGGAACTTTCCTTTGGTTACTGCCATGTTCAAGAGAGAAAGGTCGAGGATTGGTCTTAAGTCCCCCGTCTTTTTTGGCACCAAGAAGAATCTGGAGTAAAAGCCTGATCCGCACTGGTCTGGGGGGACGTGCTGGATGGCTCCGTTTTCTAGCAGCCGCTGAACTTCTGCGGCTGCAGCCTCCCTCTGACTGGGTGGGACATCGGGGAGAGATTTGGATCTGAGAGGAGGATGGACAAACGGAATCTTGTAGCCTCTGGATATAATCCGAAGCACCCAGCGGTCTGCTGTGATGGACTCCCAAGCTGCTAGGTGCTTCGAGAAATGCCCCCGACTGCCTCCAGAGTGGAGCAGTCGGGTAACCCCTCAGGGTTGCTGCGTGGGCCAATCAGAGAAAGGTTCTCTGGACCCAAAGTTTTTCGGGCCCCCTCTGCCTCTAGGGTGGCGTCCACCCTGTCCTCCGCTGCCCCTGAAGGACAGGGGGTCCTGAGCGAAACGGGACTGCTGAGACTTCCGGAACCAGATGTTCTTCTGTCCCTTTTGGTTCTTGGAGAAGGACCTCTGGGGAGCAGAGAAGTGGACTCCGACGGCAGACAGCGTCTTCCCATCTTTCTCGCTCTGGACCAAGGTGTCGCATACTGTCTTATCAAAGGGGGCAGAACCAAAAGGGGCGTTAGCGAATGACGCCTTAAAGGGTTCTGCGAAATCACAGTGGCGGAGCCACGCCTGTCGCCTTAGGACGACGCCCGCTCCGCTAGCTCTAGAGGCTCCCTCTGTAGCATGGGATAGCAGCCGCATAGAGGTATTGGAAATAGACCTGAGAGTGGCCATTCGGGTAGAGTAAACTTGTTTGTCCTCTGCCGACATGGACTCTGGGGGCGACCCAGCGTACTCTTTGATAAGGTCCCGCTGGAGTCGTATTACATGTGCCATATAGTTCAGCGACCTTACCGAGAAGGTGGCTGAAGCAAACACCCGCTACCCCAAGCAGTCCCATCACCCGAGACTCCTTGTCAGGAGGATGGACCGAGGGACTCTCCTGGGCTAGTTCCCTTTTAGTGGCAGCCGCCACTAACATGGCATCTAACGGGGGACCCCTTACTCCAATGTGACCTGTCCGAGGGGGGGGGCTAAGAATTCTGTTCGGCCACTTGGGAATGGGCTCCACAGTGTCCGGCTCCTTCCATGCCCTGGTAGTGATCAGGTCTACCACGGGGTCAGCTGGGGGGGACACCCAAGAGGTAGATGGGCCTGCTTCAAACGCCTCCAGAAACACGGACTCGTCCGAGGTAGGCTTTGGGGCAGACCACCCCACTCTAATCCTGAGCATCTCCATGATGTCTCCAATTGAGACGTCTTCGGGGGGTGATCTTGGGGAGCCCTCCCCTTTCTCCAAGTCAGTGTCCTCTGTCAAGGACTCAGGGGAGTCCAAGTGCCTCCTTTTGCACTTGTGTTTGTGAAGGACTTCCTCGGGGGGGGGGGGGCTGTCCGAGGAGGCCTCACCAACCACATCCTGTTCCAACAAAGGAACAATCTGGGACGTAAGAGCAGGCTGTCCCTGGGGCCGGGTGATGGAAGTCGGGCCCGTCTGAGAGGGAGTGCAGCGTGGGGCCATAGCTAGGGCCAGGGGCCTGGAGTCCCTCGACAGAACCCTCTCCACCACGTCGAAGGCCGAAAGAGAGCTGCTCTCCCTAGGATCAAAGAGCAGACCCTCCCTCGGATCCAACGCATGGATCGGAGCTGAGGTGATTGGCTCCGAGGGCCCAGTATGCTCCGACCTGGACGGAGCCGAAGGCATACTAACAGTCTCGGATCCGAAGCTCAGCTCTCGGCTCCGAGGGCTCGGATCTGCAGAAAAGGGACCCGACAGACTCTAGGGTGCCATCGGCGCTGAAGCACTCTACTACCGGTGCCGACAGTCCCCCGGCTCCAACGCTAGTCGGCTCCAAAGAGCCCGAACCCGGGAAGCGGGTCGGGGAAGGAGCAATCGGGACAAAACATGGGGTCGAGCTCCCCCCCGGAGGGGGGGAGGCAGGAGCACTCCCATCTGCAGTTGGGCCTGAAGGAACCTTTGCATCATCCGGTCCAAGTCTGCATCAGTTAAACGTCTAGTGGACCTAGAGGAGGCCACCGAGGCGGGATGGGAGTGCCACCTCGATGACCTCGAAGGAGACCGGGCCCCCCTCCTCCTCCGGCCACAGCGAGAAGCAGGGTGAACGGAGCCGAGAAGGCTCGGGGGGAGAAGCGCGCTTGGCTGGCAGGGCCGATACAGAGGCTTCGACCCGCCGCTTGTGATGCTTCTCCTTGCGCTTCTCACGTCTAGCTTCCCTATCCTCTTGGCCCAAGGAGGGAGGTTGAGTCCCGGCCAAGGGAAGGCAAGTAGCCGAAGGCGCTGCCACAGCACGAGACACGGGAGGGGACTGGAGGAAGGAGCCGAATCTGGGGGCAGAAGTCCCGCCAGAAATCAGCTTTGACCTCCGGTCCTTGAGAGCCCTGGGGTTGAATGCTGCACAAATAGCGCAGCCAGATGACAGGTGTTCAACCCCAAGGCATATAACGCACCGAGTGTGGCCATCCGCTGGGGAGAGCTTATGGCCACACTCGGTACATTTAGAAAAAAATGTTTTGGGGGCCTCTGCCATTGTAAACTAAAAACACACTCACTAGGCCCCAAAAACCACACATACCCTAACGCTCACGAAACGGGGGGGGGGGGTAATACAAAAAGGGTACACTAACAAAAAGTTTAACAAACTATCCTAAAACAAACACACACTCAAACTTTAGCTATCCAAAAAAAAAAGAGAATTTTCTCACAGAATATGCTCTAAAGGCCCTGGAAGCTCGAGATCAAGCTGCTGGTGTAACCGCGGCAAACTAGATCTGAGGTCAGTAAGGGATGGCAGGGGATTATTGGTAGGTGGGAGGAGCTTGGGGCTTGGATCTCAGCTGTTGGAAACTTCCGGCTCGGATCCCATATGGATCCGATAACCCATAGGTTGATGCACAAATGAAGTTAACTACTTTACATTTAAAGTTTCCAGGCTGTGGCAATATTGAGTCCAAACTCTTTTTAGATACCATTGTAGCTTCCTCATATGCAGTCTTGCATATGAAATTAGCAGAATGCAGGATGCCATTAAGCCCAAAACCTGCAGAATTTTTCTTGCAGATAACTGGGTCTTTGTTGCCATGCTTTCGAAGTAAGAAGTCAGTTGCCTTTGTTTGTCTGGCATGAGATAAGCCATCTGGGCAGTTGTACTTTAGCTTGCACCTAGGAATATTATCTCTTGAGAGGGTACTAGTTTTGATTTATTTTCGTTTACTGTGTACCCTAGGTAAATTAGTAATCTTTTTACAAACGCCAGATGTCTTAGTAGAATGTCTTTGTTCTCTGCTTGAATAAGGCAGTCGTCCAAGTAGGGATATATTTGAATTCCTCTTGGTCTGCAAAATGCAATTACTGGTGCCAGGCATTTTGTGAAGACCCTGGGGGCAGTAGATAAGCCAAAGGGCAGTGCAGAGAATTGGTAGTGCATTGAGCTAGCTATGAATTTGAGGTATCTTCTGCAAGACTGTCTGATTGGGACATGCAGGTATGCCTCTTTGAGGTCCACAGTTACAAGCCAAGCCTTCTTGCTCAGCATGGGCAGAAGCTGCTACAGAGTCAACATTTTGATTTTTGGAACGTCCAGAAAAGTGTTTAGAATTGACAGGTCCAGAATTGGTCTTCACGTTTTGTCCTTTCTTGGTACTAAGAAAAGTCTTGAGTAAAATCCTTGTCCCTGCTCTTGTTGTGGTAATGGCTGAATAGCCCTCAAGCCCATGAAAGATGAAACTTGTTTTTGTGCCTCTGTCCACTGATTGTGTGGCAGGTCTGGCATATCTTTTGCCTTTAGAAGGGTGTGAAAGTGGAACCTGTAGCCCTGAGAGACCATATTTAAGACCCATTTGTCCTGGGTGATCATGTGCCAATTTTGCGAAAAAAGTGCTAGCTTTCCCCCTAAGGGTGCTGCCAAAAGATAAGTGCTTGGCATTGGCAGAGGAAAGTCATTGGGACCGTTTCCTATATGGCTGTGATTTGTCTTCTCCACTTTTGGAGGTAGAAGCACCCCATTGTTTGGGCCTGAATGAACCCTGGGGCTGTAGTCTGCCTCTAGGGCGTCTGTATCGGCCTCTTTGTGGCCTGTCTGACACTGGAAAGGACTATTCTTAGAAGGCCAGTTCCTGCTAAATCTGGGTGGTTGTACCTGTAAAAATCCTTTACTGTCTGCATAGATTTCGCTTTATCCTCCATTTTCTTCAACACCTCTTCAGCCTTGACACCAAACAAAGTATCATGCTGTAGTGGAGCATCCAATAATTTTGCTTTAACATGATCGGGCAGATTCTGTTCCTTTAACCAAGCATGCCATCTAATGACAGGACCTGTAACAGCAGACCTGCAAGCGGCCTCCAGTGAATCAAAACACATTGCAAAGTATGCTTTCCTACTTGTTCAGCTGCATGCAATAAATCCTGCATTTCCTTGTTTTCAGAACATTCAGAATTTGGAAACATTTTCTGTTTTGGCAGTGACATTAAGTATTGCTGATACTTAAGCATATGAAACTGACAATTTAAAGCCCTTACAGCCAAGGTAGCAGAAGTGTAAACCTTTTCCCCCATCTGTCCAGTGCCCTAGAGTCCCTATTTGAGGGGACAGGGTTTTTTGCAGTAGAGGCCTTGACCCCTTTGGGACCCTGAGATATAGTTTCTGGGTCAGCAGCAGGGTTTTTATATAGAAATTTATGAGAGTCTGGAACCCTGTAGTATCTGTCTGGCTTAACAGGTGCAGCAGGTAAAGAGTCGGGAGACAGGCCGGACTCTGAAAATACATCATCTACAATGTCTAGAACAGGTGAAATAGCAAGAGGTCTGTGCTGAGGTAGTAGAAGAAAGTCTCTGAGCCTTTTCTTAGATTCTGAGTAATCTTGGCTCTCCCAGTGGAAATGCTCCCTCATGGTATGCAGGGTTTCCCCAAAGGAATAATCCTCAGGAGGAGAAGCTGAAGGAACAGATTCTTCAGCATCAGAATCCTCATAGGGAGGAAGAGAGTATCCCTGTTCTGAAGAGGAGTCAGAGGAAATGGAAACCTGATCAGAAGAATCATATTCTGTGTCTTGCCTAGGCCTCTTATCAGGAGGGGGATGGGAACCCCTGATCAAAGTAATTAGGTCTTCGGCTATTTTAAGCATCAGTTGCTTAGGCATGGAAGTCTGTCAGGAAGAATGCTGTACTTGTTTCTTTGTCTTTAAAGCTGTTTTAGTCTTTTGCCTTGGAAGCTGAGGTTGGCTTGATATACAACTGTGTAGGTCTGAAAACACCCTCAGAAGCCCATGCCTGCTCAGCGGCTCCGGACCCATCTGAGGGAATAGTTTATGAGTGTCCAATACCTTCAGTATCCAGAGGCCTAACTGTCTCCACGTGGGAGTCTGAAGTGGCCTGTGGCTCTGAGGTAGCTGGCGTCAGGAGCTGCGAAAGCGCCTCACTGAGAACCGGCGACTGGCTTAGCGGAAGCCTCGTCAGTTTTGGACCTTGGATGCCTGTCCTTTTCCTTGTGCTTTTTATGAACTCCATTCATCGGCTGTTCCGACGGCATTATATAATTAAACCTTCGGCCAAAGTAATGAAAAGCAAAATCGAACCGACGCTTAATAGTTGTGTCTTTCGACTTTTCCTGGTTAGGGGTCGCCACAGCGGAACTCCGGTCTGCTAATGATTGGCAGTAGATTTTTACACGCCGAGTTGCCAGCCCTGACGCACAACCTTCAATGAAGGTATGCCCATTCACGCATGTCTCCACGCAGAAGACGCTCTAGCTGAGAATCGAACCGGACAGCGTCTTACTGTGAGGTGACAATGCTACCGCAGCACCACCACCACAGTATGCGTTGGTTAAATCTAGCACAAAACCGACAACTAGTGACGTCGTGATCTGGGCCTAGGCATGGGATATAGTAAGAATGAAAATCCTTATGAGGTATTTGCTTCCCACAAGAAATACAATTATAAACTTTTACTGACATCGGTCCGAGGCAAGAAAAAGTTTCCCCAACGGGGTACTTAGCTTTATTGAAGACTTCGGTTCTGAAATCGAATTTGAAATCTCAGGAGTCGGCCGACCGGCACTTGCGAACTGCTTTTGCTTCAGGCACCGCGCGGCAAGAAAGACTGAAGAAAATGGCGTCGGCTGCATCTTTTACACCCTTGGCGCACTGAGGTCAGGGAAGAGGCGACAGCAACCGACGCCGGACCAGGACTTTGGAATTCAGGCTGACTGCGGGTAGCCTGCCAGCAGGATAACCCAAGTGTAATGACTGCACTTGCGAACTGCTTTTGCTTCAGGCACCGTGCGGCAAGAAAGACTGAAGAAAATGGCGTCGGCTGCATCTTTTATACCCTTGGCGCACTGAGGTCAGGGAAGAGGCGACAGCAACCGACGCCGGACCAGGACTTTGGAATTCAGGCTGACTGCGGGTAGCCTGCCAGCAGGATAACCCAAGTGTAATGACTGCAACAGTGAAACACGATGAACATCAGCTATTCCTGTCTGCCTGAATCAGGCAATCGTCCAAGTACAGGTTGTTGCGTCTTTTTGGCTTTTCCCTGTTAGGGGTCACCACAGCGGAACTCCGGTCCGCTAATGATTGGTAGTTGATTTTTATGTGCCGAGTTACCAGCCCTGATGCACAACCTTCAATGACGGTACGCCCATTCACGCACGTCTCCACGCAGAAGACGCTCTATCTGAAAATCGAACCAGTAAAGTTGAATTTTTCTCTGTCTGCAATAGGCAATTATTAAACCTTTGCCCAAAGTAATGACGAGCAAAATCAAATTGACGTTTAATAGTGCGTTTGTTACATCTAGCACAAAACCGACAACTAGTGACGTCGTGATCTGGGCCTAGGCATGGGATACAGTAAGAATGAAAATCCTTATGAGGTATTTGCTTCCCACAAGAAATACAATTAACTTTTACTGACATCGGTCTGAGGCAAGAAAAAGTTTCCCCAACGGGGTACTTAGCTTTATTGAAGACTTCGGTTCTGAAATCGAATTTGAAATCTCAGGAGTCGGCCAACTGGCACTTGCAAACTACTTTTGCTTCGGGCACCGCGCGACAAGAAAGACTGAAGAAAATGGCGTTGGCTGCTTCTTACATACCCCTGGCGCACTGACGTCAGGGAAGAGGCGATAGCAACCGACGCCTGACCAAGACTTTGGAACTCAGGCCGACTGCGGGCCCGCCTGACGGCAGGATAACCCAAGTGTAATGACTGCAGCAGTGAAACACGATGAACATCTGATAATGTATAGATCATGTCCTGAAATGTAGGTATTTCCTGCATGAATCCCTGATAGGGATGTGCAGACAGGCTTCTTTAAGTCTAGGGTGGCTAACCAGGCATCTTTGGACAGCATAGGAAGAAGCTGCTGAAGGGTGAGCATTTTGAATTTTGGTACTACCAGGAAGGTGTTTAGAATGGGAAGGTCTAGGATTGGGTGCCAAGTGCCCTCTTTTCTGGGTACCAGGAAAAGTCTGGAATAGAACCCGTGACCTGTTTGTTCTGCAGGAACAGGCTGAATTGCCCTTATGGAGAGCAGGGATTGAACTTGGTTTTGTGCCTCTGCCCACTGGTTTGAAGGAAGGTCTGGGAACCCTTTTGGGTTAGCAGTGAGTGGAAGCAAAATTTGTACCCGAGGGATACAATGTTGAGGATCCATCAGTCTTTGGTGATGGAGGTCCAGTTTTTTGCATGATGGGCAAGTTTTCCTCCTAGGGGCATGAGCAGTTGGGCAGAGGTAAGGAGTGGAGTTGAGAAGTCATTGTGAATTATTTCCGTAAGGGGGTGGCGTTGCACTCCCTGTTTTTGAAGTGGAGGCACTCCATTGCTTAGATCTCTGCATACCCTGAGACTGTAGTCTGGGGGGGGGTCTGTTTCCCCCAGGTCTAATTTTTGAGATGGCCTTGAGGGGGCTGGAAAGGACCAATGTTTCGAGGGGCAATGTCTGCTGAATCTAGGAGGCTGCACTTGCAAGAAATCTTTGTCTGCATAGATTCAGCTTTTTCTTCCATGTTTTTTTAGAACCTCTTCTACTTTGGTGCCAAACAGATTGTCCTTGTTCAAAGGAGCGTCCAGTAATTGTGATTTGACATGATCTGGCAAGGTCTGTTCCTTAACCCAGGCATGCCTTCTCAGTACAGAACCAGTGACTGCTGCCCTGCAACATACTTCTAGGGTGTCAAAGCCACACTGCAAAGTATGCTTGCTGACTTGGCTTGCAGAATGCATAAGCTCTTATAATTCTTTATTTTCTGCACAGTCTGTAAAGGTAGCTAATTTTTGCTTAATAAGTTCCATAATATGTTGCTGGTATTTCAATGCTCTAATGGCGAGAGTTGCAGAGGTGTATACTTTTTTACCCAATCTGTCTAAAGCTTGGGAATCCCTGTCCAAAGGGGTGGGATTCTTAGCTGTAGTTGCTTTTATAGCTTTAGGTCCTTGGGAAATTACCTCTGGGTCAGCAATAGGATTTTTGAAAAGAAATTTGTGAGAGTCGAGGAATCTATAGCACCTGTCTGGTTTCCCTAGGGCACAGGGTAAAATATCAGAAGTTAGACGGGATTCCATAAAATCATCATCCACAACATCCATAACTTTAGGTACTGCTAAAGGTCTATGTTGTGGCAAATCTAGAAAGTCTCCGAGTCTCTTTTTGGACTGAGGATAGTCTTGGCATTCCCAGTGGAAATGCTCTCTTAAAGTATGTAGGGTTTCACCAAAAGAAAACTCCTCTGGAGGGGAAGCAGAGGAAATGGATTCCTCTGCATCTGAATCCTCATAAGCAGATAAAGGCATGTCTTCATATTCAGAAACCTCCGAGTCAGACTCTTGGTCTGTTAAAGCTGCTGGGGACAGGTCTCTCTCTCTTAGCAGGGGAAGGCTGGCTTCCCTTAATCAGCATAATCAGGTCTTCTGCCATTTTAAGCATTTAATGTTGTGGCAAGGAAGAAGGTGCTTGAGTTTGGGTTGTCTGTTTTTTTAGGCGCAGCTTGTACTCTTGGCCTTAGAAGCTCAGTAGTTTTAGACAAAACTGAAGACACGAAAGAAGTCATCGGTTTGTGTCAAATATCGGTAGTGTGAAGAACTTCCTCGGAAGCCGGTGCCTGCACAGCGGCTCCAGACCCATCTAAGGTAGGGACACAGTACAGTTTTGTTCACTTACCATAAATGTAGATGTTATAGTGTATTCACTGTTGCAGTCATTACATCTGGGTAATCTGCTGGCAGGCTGCCCTCAGTCGGCCTGAATAACAAAGTCTTGAGTCCTGCATCGGTTGCTGTCTCCTCTTCCATGATGTCAGGTCGTCAGGGGTATATCCAATGCCATTTTATTCAGTTTTTCTTGCCCCAGATGTCAAGTGCCCCCCAAATGGGGAGCAAAAAAAAAAAAAATATATATATATATCTATATATATATATATATATATATATATATATATATATATATATATATATATATATACATATATATGTAAACAGTAAATAGAAATGCACTTTTAGAAAAGTACAGTTTTGTACCTACCATAAATGTAGATGTCCGAACTGGATAGCATCTGCAGTCATAACAACTGGGTTGTCCTGTCGTCAGGCAGCCCTTCAGTCGGCCGGATTCCAAAGTCCGGGTCCGGCTTCGGCTGATGTCGCACTTCACCCGACGTCATCTCTGTTGGTCTTCGGGTATAAAGGCATCAGCCGACGCCATTTTCCTCAGTGTTTCTTGCCCCAGATGCCAGTAGCCCTCTTGAAGGCTAAAATTTTGGATAAATGCCAATGTTTCCAAAAAGATAGTGGTAAACACAAAAAATAAGCATGTACGTACATATATACAACAAATACACCATAAAAGACTCCCCCCCCACCAGCTAGCTATTAGGAGGGTAAACACCCTAGGAGTACCACAGAGGGGAAGGAGGGAGGGTAATCCTGACTGCAGATGCTATCCAGTTCGGACATCTACATTTATGGTAGGTACAAAACTGTACTATGTCCTTCATGGATGCATCTGCAGTCATAACAACTGGGTAGAATACCATAGCCAACTAGGGGAGGAGGAAGAAACTAGATTATGGTGTGTTTAGGATCCCTTGCAGTACAGCAGTGGAAAACCCTGCTCGGGATCTGGAATATAGAGGCAAATTATAATGCTTGGCAAATGTATGCACGGAGGTCCAAGTAGCCGCCTCAATAATGTCTTTGGTTGCCACTCCTCGTAAAAAGGCTGTGGTAGTGGCTGTTGCTCTTGTAGAATGAGGTCTTATGTTCTGTGGAATTGGTTTTCCATGGAAGGAGTAACAGAATCGTATGCAATTTCCTATCCATTTGGAGATTGTCTGTTTGGAAATTGCTTTTCCTTCCCTTCCTGTTGCATAGGCTACAAAAAGCTGATCAGTTTTTCTGCTACTTTTTGTTCTGTCCAGGTAGTAGCGTAGCTGTCTATGTACATCCAAGGTATGCAGTATTCTTTCCCTCTGTTTTGTGGGTTGGGAAAGAAGGTAGGTAGGTGGATTGCCTGGTTTAAAGACACTCTGGATACCACCTTAGGCATAAATGTAGGATTAGTCCTCATGGACACTCTATCTTGATGGAAGATTAGGAAGGGTTGTACTGCCATTAGGGCCTGGAGTTCAGAAACCCTCCTGGCTGAGGTTATTGCCAGTAGGAAGGCGGTTTTCCACGATAGATGCTGTAGGTCTGCTGTTGCTGCTGGCTCAAAGGGTGATAGTGTCAACTTTTCTAGCACAAAGTTCAAGTCCCAAGCTGGTAAAGGTGGTTTCCTTGGAGGTTTTACATTCTTGATTCCTCTGAGGAACTGTCTGAGTAATGGGTGTGAAAAACAGGTGGATCAAAGCTGTATTCTGCTGATATAGCTGATGCATGTATCTTGATGGAGGAGTAGGACAGGCCTGAATGTAGAAGTTCTGCCAGATACTCCAGAATGTTAGGCATATCTATGTTTGACACATCTTTTCCTCTTTCAGTACTCCAAATGACAAACCTTTTCCATTTTCCTGCATAGTTCCTTCTTGTTGAAGGTCTGCGGGCTTCAAGAATAATGTCTTTAACTCTTTGGGAAAGTTCTGGATTAGCTGCTGCTATGTGATGTTCCATGCAGTCAGTTGCAACGTTTTTAGGTTTGGATGCATGATGCTGTAGTTGTTCTGAGTTAATATCAAAGGCATCAGGGGTATTGGCCACATATTGTTCTGAGACATGCTCCTCAGCAGTGGGTACCAGTGTTGTCTTGGCCAGTTTGGAGCTATTAGGATTATCCTTGGACGTTCTTCCTTGATTTTTAGTAATACCTTGTGCATCAAGGGAAGAGGTGGGAATGCATATGCTGTTAGGCCTTTCCAGCTGAAGGAGAGCGAATCCACTTTCCATGCTAGTGGGTGGAATGTCCTTGTGCAGAACTTTTTGAGCTGGTGATTGAGAGGGGAAGCAAATAGATCTATCTGAGGCATTCCCCATTGCTTTGAGATGGTCTTGAAGATGTCCAGATGTAGCATCCATTCGTGGGCATCCGATGTGGTTCTGCTTAGTATGTCTGCTAGAGTATTTTCTTTTCCCGGTACAAATATTGCCTGTAACTGGATGTTGTAGCTGAGTGCCAGGTTCCACAGCTCCAAAGTCATTCTGCATAGGGGGTATATGAATGAGTGCCTCCCTGTTTGTTGATGTACCACATGACTGTGGTGTTGTCTGTCCTTATCATCAACTGGCCCTCTTTGAGAAATGGTCTGAAGTTTTGGATTGCCAGTTTTACTGCCAGCATTTCTTTTAGGTTGATGTGCAGGTGAAGTTGATCCTGCGTCCACAATCCTTGCACGCATTTGTCCAGCATGTGGGCCCCCCATCCTAGGTCTGAAGCGTCTGTTGTGATGGTCTGGCTTGCTTGACATCTGCGAAAGGGTAGCCCTGGGTTTGACTGGCATGCTTGAGCCCACCATAGGAACTCCTGTTTTAAGCATGGAATTAGTGGAATTTCTGTTTCTAGGCTGTGCCTGTGTTGGGACCATAAATTCTTTAGGTACCACTGTAGTTTTCTCACGTAGTCTGGCAAGTGGGACCAAGATTATGCATGATGCCATGAAGCCCAAGGCCTGCAGTACTTTTCTTGCTGTTAACTTGTTCTGTTTTGTTAGTGCCAAGAAGTAAAGAGGGAGTTCTCTTTGTTTTCTGCAGTTAGGAAAGCCATTTGTTTTACTGTGTCCAATTCCGCCAAGAATGTCCTTGTCTGGGATGGTATCAGCCTTGATTTTTGTAAATTGACTGTGTATCCCAGTGCTTGTAGCAAGTAAATGACCCTTTGTAAATCTGTTGTCAGCTTGCTTTTGTTGTCCCTTGTAGCAGGCAGTCGTCCAGGTATGGGTAAATTTGAATTCCCTGTAGTCTGCAGTGGCGATTACTGATGCCAGGCATTTTGTGAATACTCTGGGCAGTAGATAAGCCAAAGGGCAATGCTGAGAATTGATAATGCTCTGATCCTGCAAGAAATCTGAGGTATCTTCTGCAGATTGGTCGAATGGGGACGTGCAGGTATGCCTCCTTGAGATCTAGAGTTACCAGCCAACACTCCTTGCCCAGCATGGGAAGAAGTTGCTGTAGGGTCAGCATTTTGAATTTTGGGACAATGATGTATGTATTTAAGGTGGACAGGTCGAGAATAGGTCTCCAACTTTTTTCCTTTCTTGGAACTAGGAATAGTCTTGAGTAGAATCACTTTCCTTGTTCTGTTGTTGGCACTCTTTCCACAGCCCTCATGTTTGCTAACTGCATTATCTGTTGTAGAGCCTCTGTTTTTTGATTTGGAGGTAGATTTGGCATTCCTCTTGACTGGTAAAGTGTGGAAGTGGAACCGGTAACCTTGATCTATGGTTTGTAAAATCCACTTGTCTTTTGTGATATAGTGCCAGTTCTTTGAAAATAAGGTTAATTTGCCGCCTAATGGAGCTGCTATTTGTTCCCTGGTAGGCGGATTTAGAGTTAAGTCACTGTGGCTGTGTTGTTGTAGTGGCAGTGGTTGTGTCTGTGCCTCTGTAGTTACCTTGCCACTGTCGGTCTCTGTAGGCCCCTCCACTGGATTGATTTCTGCCTCTGGAACGCCTATTCCTGCCCCTTTGGGATCTTGTGGAGTCAGGAAAGGACCAATTTTGGCAGGCCAGTTCCTGCTAAACCTTGGGGTTGGACCTGCAAGAAATCTTTAACCGTTTGAACAGATTTTGCCTTTTCTTCCATTTTCTTCATTACCTGCTGGGCAGGTGTACCAAACAAGCTGGTCTTATCCATAGGAGCATCTAATAACTTAGCTTTAACATGATCCGGTAAAGCTTGTTCCTTTAGCCATGCATGCCTTCTTATCACTGTGCCAGTCATGGCTGATCTAAATGAAGCCTCCAGTGCATCATAGCCACATTTTAAGGAATGGTTACTAACCTGTTGTATATTATTTACCATTTCTAATACATATTTCTTATCAATTGATTCATCAGAGGATAGCTTTTTCGTTAACTGATCAAGCATAAACTCTTGGTATTGTATCATGTGAAACTGACAGTTTAAAGCTCTAGCTGAGAGTGTAGCTGAAGTGTAAACCTTTTTGCCCCATCTGTCTAAAGACCTGGCTTCCCTTTCAGAAGGAATAGGGTTTTTAGCTGTGGTCGCGGCTACTGCCTTGGGACCCTGGGATATAGTTTCTGGGTCTGCAAGTGGGGCCTTGTAAAGGTGGTGATGAGTGTCTGGTACCCTGTAAAATCTGTCTGGTTTGGCAGGGGCTGGAGGTAAAGAATCTGGTGCAGAGCAGACATCATTGAAGGCATCATCCACTACAGAGAGCACAGGAGGTATAGCTAAGGGCCTGTGTTGTGGAAGGTGCAGGAAGGTTCTAAGTCTTTTCTGGAGTCTAAGAAATCCTGCTGCTGCCATTGGAACTGCTCGCATGGCATATAAGGTTTCCCCAAAGGAAAATTCTTCTGGTGGGGAGGCAGCTGGAATGGATTCTTCAGCATCTGAGTCTTCAAAATTGGAGAAAGGAACCTCTGGCTGGTCTGTTATGTCTGATTCATCAGCAGAATCATCAGAGGACACAGGCTCGGGGGGCTCTGCCCTAGGTCTCTTCTCTGGGGCTGAGAGGCCCTGTCTGGGTGAGATTGAGATCCCTAATTAATGAAATTAAATCTTCTGCCAGGGTAAGCATTTGTGAACTAGAAGAGGGCCGTGTTGTAGGGGTTTAGCAGGCACTGTTCTAGTAGTTTTGGCTGCTTTGGCCCTGGCAAAGGCCTTAATGGACATGGCTGCTGGAGGCCTAGCAGCACCATCGTGCTGGGGTAGACACATCCAAGGGAATGGTGTCTGATAAGTCAGTGGCAACCACCGTAGTGGATAAAATTTCTGAGGCCGATTCAAGAGAAGTAGCAGGGGCCTCAGTGGTAGTGATAGATTCTGCTGTATTTTGATCAGCTTTCTCGGTTTCGCCGAAACCGAGACACTCGCGTTTGCTTAACCATGGTTTCGGCGAAACCGCGGATCATGAGTGTCGGTCTTTATCTTTGCGTTTTTAGCAGTTTGGGTAGTCGGAGGATCCGACGGCATAATATACGCAAAATCAGAACCGAAAAACTGTTCAGCAAACTCCGACTGACACCTAAGCGTGCCGGTTGAAAGAAGCACAGGCCGAACAGGCTGCTACGTTGTGGGCTGGGCCTAAACAAGGCAGACAGTAAGAGTGGAAATCCTTATGAGGTATTTGTTTCCCACAGGTTAAACAATTATTAACTTTTTCTGACATCGGCTGAGGCAAGAAAGAGTCCCCAACGGGGTACTTAGCTTTAGAAGTCTTCGAAGTAGTATTCGGTAGAAGTAATCTCTGGATCCGACCGACCGGCACTTGCGAACAGCTTCTGCTTCGGGCGCCACGCGGCAAGAAAGACTGAGGAAAATGGCGTCGGCTGATGCCTTTATACCCGAAGACCAACAGAGATGACGTCGGGTGAAGTGCGACATCAGCCGAAGCCGGACCCGGACTTTGGAATCCGGCCGACTGAAGGGCTGCCTGACGACAGGACAACCCAGTTGTTATGACTGCAGATGCATCCATGAAGGACATCAAGTAAAAGCAAATACACCACAAAGGCTTTTGAGTATACTGAAGGAAAGAAAAGGTATAGAAAGGTGGATGGCGGGTGGATAACCCAGACTGCAACAGTGAATACACTATAACATCTACATTTATGGTAAGTGTACACAACTGTACTATGTTCTTCGTGTTTCATTGTTGCAGTGATTACCTTTGGGTAAAATCCCAAAGCTATGGATGGGAGGATGGAACTAAACAGCATTAGGAGCGGCTATAAGGCCCTGCAGGACTGCAATGGCAAAGCCTGCCCTGGATTTGGAGAAGAGAGGTAAATTATAATGCTTTGTGAAGGTATGAACAGAGCTCCAAGTAACAGCTTCTAGAATGTCTTTAGTTGGAACCCCTCTGAGAAAAGCTGCTGAAGTAGAGGCAGCCCTGGTGGAATGTGATCTAATCCCCTTGGGCACAGGTTTACCATGGTGCAAATAGCAGAAAAGAATGCAGTGGCTTATCCATTTAGAAACTGTCTGCTTCGATATAGCCTTCCCCTCTGACCCTGCAGCAAATGCTACCAGTAGTTGCTCAGACTTTCTTAGAGATTTGGTCCTATTTAGGTAGAATCTTAGTTGTCTGCGTACATCCAATGAATGCAAAATCCACCCCCCCTTGTTCAGCGGATTTGGTTAAAATGTTGGCAGGTGAATGGTCTGGTTAAGAGCCACACTGGATACACCTTAGGCATAAAAGAAGGATTGATCCTGAGTGACACCCTGTCCGAGTAAAATATAATAAAAGGCTCTGCTGCCATGACAGCCTGTAGTTCTGAAACCCTTTTGCTGAAGTGACTGCCAAAAGAAAAGCTGTTTTCCAAGATAGAAATGTTATATCCGCAGTAGCTGCTGGTTCAAAAGGAGGCAGGGTGAGTTTTTCCAGCACAAAATTGAGGTCCCATGCAGGAGTTGGTGCTCTTCTGGGAGGCCTTAAATTTTTGGCCCCTCTAAGAAACTGTTTAAGCAGAGGATGAAAAAAGAAGGAAGGCACTGTGTTGTAATGAGCCGAGATGGCAGATGCATTGATTTTTATTAAAGAAAAAGATAGGGCCTTGTCAAGCATCTCAGTTAAATATTGTAAAATCTGAGGAATATTGGGCTTTGCTGTGTCTATTCCTTGTGCTTGGTTCCAAGCACAGAATCTCTTCCATTTATCAGCATAAGATTTTCTAGTACTAGGCCTTCTGGCTTCCAAAATGACATCCATCACAGATTTCCTGAGAGGTGTTGTTTGAATAATTAGTCAATTAGTCATGCTGCAAGATTCAGAGTTTGGAGCAGAGTAAGCAGAATTTGATAGTTCTGCTGAGACAGTAGAGGAGGTATTTGAGGCAAGTACCATGGAGGAAGGTGAGACATATTCCTTAGAAGTGGGTACAAGTGCTGGCGAGGCCAGTCCGGAGCAATTAGGATCATTTTTGTTTTTTCCTGTCTGACTTTTAGTAAGACCTTGGAGAGTAGAGGCAGAGGGGAAAGGCAGCTGAAGGATAGAGCATCCACTTTTCATGCTTTTTTGTGAGGAGTTCTTGTGCAGAATTTGTCCAGCTGATAATTTTGGGGAGAGGCAAATAGATCTATGTCTGGGCTCCCCCACTTCTGTGTTAACATGCTGAAGATTTGTGGATCCAGTTTCCATTCGTGCAGGCCCATAAGACTTCTGCTTAGGTCGTCTGCCAGAGTATTTTGCTTTCCTGGCAGGAATTGAGCTTGAAGATGTATTTGGTAAGTCAAGGCTGTGTTCCACAAGGCCATGACTAGTCTGCAAAGGGGGTAGGAATGTGTACACCCCTGCTTGTTTATGTACCACATAACTGTGGTGTTGTCTGCCTTTATCAGTAGTTGTCCTGGATGAAGTAAGTCCTTGAAGGCTGTCAGAGCATTCTGAACAGCTAGCATCTCTTTCTGGTTGATGTGCAGGTGCATTTGGTTTGGGCTCCATTTGCCCTGAATGCATCTCCCTGCCAGGTGGGCCCCCCCAAGCATAGTCTGATGCGTCTGTAGTTAGGGTTTGGGAGGTAGGGGGTATAGTGAATGACAGTCCCTTGTTTTGGTGACATGTCTCTGCCCACCAAAGAAACTCCTGTTGTAGGCAGGGAATGAGAGGAATCATTGTTTCCAGACTGTGACAATGTTGACTCCATAAACTTTTTAGGTACCGCTGAAGTTTCCTCATATGCAGTCTCGCATATAGAATTAGTAGAATGCACGATGCCATGAACCCCAAAGCCTACAGAATTTGTCTTGCAGGTTAACTGGGTTTTTGTTGCCATTTGTTTGAAGTATGATGTCAGTTGCCTTTGTTTGTCTGGCTTGAGGTAAGCCATCTGGGCAGTTGTAGTCAAGCTTGCACCCAGGAATGTAATTATTTGAGAGGGCACCAGCTGTGATTTCTTTTCATTTATGGCATACCCTAGGCATGTTAGAAGCTTTTTTACAGACACCAGATGTTGAAGAGTGTCCTTGCCCTCTGCTTGAATGAGACAATCGTCCAGATAAGGATAAATCTGAATGCTTCTTTGTCTGCGGAATGCAATTACTGGTGCCAGGCACTTTGTAAAGATCCCAGGCGCAGTAGATAAGCCAAAGGGCAGTGCAGAGAATTGGTAATGCAAAAAAACCTGCTTTGAAGCGGAGGTATTTTCTGCATGATTCCCTTATTAGGATATGCAGGTATGCCTCTTTTAAGTCTAGAGTTACTAACCAAGCATTCCTGCCTAGCATAGGCAGTAGCTGCTGTAAAGTCAGCATTTTGAATTTTGGAATGTCCAGGAACGTGTTCAAAATCGTTAAGTCCAGTATTGGACGCCATGAGTTGTCTTTTCTGGGTACCAGGAAAAGTCTTGAATAAAAACCTTGTCCTTTTTCCTTTTCTGGTACTGGTTGAATAGCCCCCATATCCACGAGGGACCTGACTTGTTTCTGGGCCTCTGCCCACTGGTTTTGTGGCAGATCCGGACATCCGTTTGGAATTGGCAAAGTATGGAAATGAAATCTGTACCCCTGGGATACTATGTTTAATACCCACTTGTCCTGGGTAATTAACTGCCAATTTTGAGCATGAAGTGCTAGTTTTTCCCCCCCAAGGGGGCTGCCAAAAGATAAGTGCTCGGTGATAGTAGAGGAAAGTCATTGAGACTGCTTAGTGTAGGGTTGTGCTTCATTTCCTCCAGATTTGGAGGTGGAGGCACCCCATTGCTTTGACCTGTAAGAACCCTGTGATTGGTATCGGGAGCCTTTTGAGTGCCTGGATTTGCCCTGAGTGGCTCTGTTGGACACAGGAAAGGACCAATTTTTAGTAGGCCAGTGCCTACTGAACCTGGGTGGCTGCACTTGCAAGAAATCTTTTACAGTTTGCATAGATTTAGCTTGGTCTTCCATTTTCTTTAAAACCTCTTCTGCCTTATTACCAAACAGAGTATCATGCTGCAAAGGGACATCCAACAATTTAGCTTTAACACGATCGGGCAGATTTTGCTCCTTGAGCCAGGCATGCCTTCTAATCACAGAGCCAGTAACGGCGGCCCTACAGGAGGCCTCCAAGGAATCAAAACCACATTGCAAAGTATGCTTTCCAACCTGTTCTGCTGAATGCAATAATTCCTGTAACTCTTTTCCACACAATCAGAAATCAACATTTTCTGTTTCAGTACGCCTATAACATGCTGTTGATATTTAAGCATATGAAACTGGCAGTTTAAAGCCCTGATTGCCAAGGTTGCAGACGTATAAACCTTTTTACCCAATCTATCCAGCACCCTGGAATCTATCAGAAGGGGTAGGATTTTTGGCTGTAGAGGCCTTTACACCCTTGGGACCCCGAGAAATAGTTTCAGGATCAGCAGCAGGAATTTTGAAAAGAAATTTTTGGGAGTCAGGAACTCTGGAATATCTGCCTGGCTTACTAGGAGCCGGAGGCAGGGAATCAGGAGCCATGCTTGATTCTGAGAACACATCAACAATGTCTAATACAGGAGGTATTGCCAAAGGCCTATTCTGAGGAAGAAGGAAATCCCTAAGCCTCTTTTTTGATTCAGAGAAGATCTGACTCTCCCAGTGAAAATGTTCCCTTAAAGTATGCAAAGTCTCTCCAAAACAGTAATCCTCAGGAGGAGATGCAGATGGGATGGATTCCTCTAGAATCCTCATAGGGTGGAATACAAAATTCCTGATCAGAAGAGGAATCAGAAGAAATGGAAACCTGATCTGAAGATTCATAATCAGTGCCTTGCCTAGGCCTCTTAGCAAAGGGGGGGGGGGGGTTGGGAACCTCTGATCAAGGTAATTAAATCCTCAGCCATTTTGATCATGTTTTTTGGGCATAGGGGTCTGAGCACGTGGCTCATGTGTTGGTTTTTTAGACATAGAAGTTGTTTTTGACCTTGTTTTTGTTGCTGGCGTCGGTTTAATATAAAAATGTTGAGGCCTGAAAACACCCTCAGAAGCTGGTGCCTGCTCAGCAGCTCCGGACCCATCCAAGGGAGAGACATCCGCTGGTTCAATACTCTGAGAATCTTGCAGCATACTGGACTCCAAAGGGGTCTCGGTAGAGGCCTGCAACTCAAAATTAGTGGGTATCAGGGGCTGCGAAGGCACCTCACTGAGTACCGCTGAACCGGCAACTGGCTTAGGAGAAGCTTTGTTGTTTGTTTTGGACCTCGGCGGTCTTCTTTTTCTTTGCGTTTTTTATGAACTCCGGTAGTCGGATTGCTAACCAATGACATTTCAGGATAATTAAATCTTGAACCAAAATATTTAGAAGCAAAAATATACCGACGCTTAATAGTGCGTTGGTTAAATCTAGCACAAAACCGACAGCAAGGCACGTTGTGATCAGGGTCTTGGCAAGGAATACAGTACAAATGAAAATCCTTAGGAGGTATTTGCTTCCCACAAGTAATGCATTTATTAACTTTTACTGACATCCGTAAGGAGCAAGAAAAAGTTTTCCCCAACGGGGTACTTAGCTTTAGTTTGAAGACTTCAGTTCTGAAACTAGAATACGAAAATTTCAGGAATCGGCCGACCAGCACTTGCGAAATGCTTCTGCTTCGTGCACCGCGCGGCAAGAAAGGCTGAATAAAATGGAGTCGGCTGCATGTTTATACCGCTGACGACCTGACGTCACGGAAGAGGAGACCGCAACCGATGCAGGACCCAAGACTTTGTTATTCAGGCAGACTGACGGCAACCTGTCAGCAGACTACCTAAATGTAATGACTGCAAGAGTGAAACACGAAGAACATCGGGTCTCGGTAGCAGCCTGCAAATCCATCGAAGTGGGCATCAGGGGCTGCGAAAGCACCTCACCGAGTACCAGCGAACTGGTGACTAGCTTAATGGAAGCGTCGTCGGCAGTTTTGGACCTGTGCGGTTTGTCTCTGTCTTTATCCTTACATTTTTTCGGAAGATCGGTAGTCAGATGGCTTACGCAGCCATTTCGGAATACGGAGATAGAGAGCTTAAGTATTTAGCAACAATAAGAGCCCGACGAATATTTCGGGCTTGAACAAAGCACAAAACCAACAGCAAGGTACGTCGTGGTCTGGGCCTAAACAAGTGACGCAGTAAGAATGGAATTCTCGGTGTGGTATTTGCTTTCCACAGGCGAGACAATTGTTAACTTTTTCTAACATCGGTTAGAGCAAGAAAAAAGGATCCCAAATGGAGTACCTAGCTTTAGAAGACTTCAGGATGATTCAATTCGGAAAAGAAAACTCGGGTAGTGGCCGACTGGCACTCGTGCAAATTGCTTCTGCTTCAGGCTCCTTGGCAAGAAAGACCGATGTAATGGCGTCGGCTGTCTGTTTATATACCCCTGACGACCCGCTGTCAGTCCTGGAGTGACAGTAACCGACGCAGAAATACTAAGTGTCTGGTATTCAGGCCGACTGAGGGCTACCTGCAGGCAGATAACCCACGTGTGATGACTGCAACAGTGAAACACAAAGAACATCTGCTTTTCTACTACATTAGAATCAATTTCTATGAAGGGAAGGAAACAATAAGCTGGGGATCATTCCTGCTAGCTTTGGATGTTCTTAGTGTTTCACTGTTGCAGTCATTACATTTGGGTAATCCTGCTGGCAGGTTGCCCTCAGTCGGCCTGAATTCCAAAGTCTTGGGTCCTGTGTGTGCTTTCGTCGCCCCTTCCCTGACGTCAGGTCATCAGGGGTATAAAAGAAGCAGCCGACGCCATTTTCTTTAGTCTTTCTTGCCGCGCGGTGCCCGAAGCAGATGCAGTTCGCAAGTGCCGGTCGGCCGACTCCTGAGATTTTCAAGTTCGAATTTCAGATCCAAAGTCTTCTATAAAGCCAAGTACCGCATTGGGGAAACTTTCTTCTTGCTCCAGAACAGATATCAGAAAAAGTTAATAACTGTATTTCTTGTGGGAAGCAAATACCTCATAAGGACTTTCATTCTTACGGTATTCCTTACCTAGGCCTTGATCATAACTTTCTGGGCTGTCGGTTTTGTGCTAGATTTAACCAAAGCACTATGAAGCGTCGGTATGATTTTGCTTTAAATTACTTTGGACACAGGTTTAATTATCCAGAAATGTCGTCGGAAAGCCATCAGACTACCGGAGTTCACAAAAAAAAAAAAAATAAAAAAAAAACGCAAAGAAAAAGAAAGACAGCCAAGGCCCAAACCCGATGATGAAGCTTCTCCTAAGCAAGTCGCCGGTTCTCAGTGAGACGCTTGCGCAGCCCCTGACGACCGCTACTTTAGAGTCGCAGGCCTCTACCGACTCCCACATGGATTCGGCCATGCCGCTGGAAACTCAAGGTATTACAGCCTCAGACACTATTCGGTGTATTCAGACCCAAACATCTATACATTAAACAGACTTCAAAGACAAAGACTAAAGCACCTTCAAAGGCAAAAAAGCAAACTCAAGAGCCACGTGGACAGGCCTCCATGCCCAAAAAACAGATGCTCAAAATGGCGGAAGACTTGATTACCTTGATCGGCGGTTCCCATCCCCCTCCTGATAAGAGGCCTAGGCAAGAGTGACTGAATCTTCAGATCAGGTTTCCATTTCTTCTGATTCCTCTCCTCCCCCCATGAGGATTCTGATGCTGAAGAATCCATACCTTCAGCTTCGCCTCCTGAGGACTATTCTTTTGGGGAAACCTTACATACCATGAGGGAGCATTTCCACTGGGAAAGCCAAGATTTTTCAGAATCTAAAAAGAGGCTCTGGGATTTCCTGTTACTACCTCAGCACAAGCCACTAGCCATCCCTTCTATGTTAGACATTGTAGATGATGTGTTTTTGGAGTCTAGCCTTACCCCTGACTCCTTGCCTCCAGCTCCTGTTAAGCCTGACAGATATTACAGGGTACCTGACTCGCATAAATTCCTTTTTAAAAACCCTGCTGCAGACCCAGAAACTATTTCTCAGGGTCCCAAGGGAGTTAAGGCTTCAGCTGCAAAAAAAACCTACCCCTTCTGACAGGGATTCTAGGGCACTGGATAGATGGAGAAAAAAAAGTTTACACATCTGCTACCTTGGCTATAAGGGCCTTAAATTGTCAGTTTCATATGCTCAAATATCATGGCATTGCTTAAACAGAAAAATTCTGAATGTGGAGAAAACAAGGAAATGCAGGATATATTGCATGCAGCTGAACAAGTTGCAAAGCATACTTTGCAATGTGGTTTTGATTCTTTAGAGGCCTCCTGCAGGGCCGCAGTTACAGGCTCTGTAATTAAAAGGCATGCTTGGTTAAAGGAACAAAATCTGCCTGATCATGTTAAAGTCAAATTATTAGATGCACCTTTACAACATGATACTTTGTTTGGTGTTAAGGCAGAAGTGTTAAAGAAAATGGAGGACAAGGCTAAATCTATGCAAACGGTCAAAGATTTCTTACAAGTACAGCCGTCTAGGTTTAACAGACATTGGCCAACAAAGAATTGGTCCTTTCCTGTGTCAGACAGACCTCAAAGGGGCAGACCCAGACGCTCTAGAGTCAGATCCCAGGTGCAGAATTCATACAGGTCAAAGCAATGGGGTGCTTCTACCTCCAAAACTGGAGAAGACAAATCACAACCTTACAGGAAACAGTCCCAATGACTCCCCCCTGCCTACACCAAGCACTTATTTCCTGGCTACACGCTTAGGGGGAAAATTAGAACTTTTTTCTCAAAACTGGCGCATCATAACCCAGGACAAGTGGGTTCTAAATATTGTGTCGCAAGGCTACAAGTTCCATTTCCATACCCTGCCAAACGCAAACGACTGGCCAGATCTGCCAAAAAATCAATGGGCAGGGCACAAAAACAAGTCTCATCCCTCATCGACATGAGGGCCATTCAACAAGTGCCAGGGGAAGAGCGGGGGACAAGGATTTTACTCTACTGTTCTTGGTACCCAGAAAGGACAAGGCCTGGAGGCCAATACTGGACCTATCAATTCTGAACACATTCCTGGATATACCAAAATTCAAAATGTTGACTTTGCAGCAGCTTCTGCCCATGCTGGGCAAGAACGCCTGGCTTGTAACTTTAGACCTAAAATAGGCATACCTGCATGTCCCAATCAGACAAATGCAGAAGATACCTCAGATTCAAGGCTGGCTCAATGCATTTCCAATTCTCTGCACTGCCCTTTGGCTTATCTACTGCGCCCAGGGTCTTTACAAAGTGCCTGGCACCAGTAATTGCTTTCTGCAGACTAAGAGGAATACAAATATATCCTTACTTGGACGACTGTCTCATTCAAGCAGAGAACAAGGACATCCTTCTACAGCATCTGGCATTTGTGAAAAAACTTCTAACATGCCTAGGGTACACAGTCAACGAAAAGAGGTCAAAACTAGTACCCTCTCAAGAGATAATATTCCTGGGTGCAAGCTTAAATACAACTGCCCAGATGGCTTATCTCACGCAAGACAAACAGACAACTGGCTACCTATTTCAAAATGTTAGCTACAAAATGCCCAGTTATCTGCAAGAAAAATTCTGCAGGCTTTGGGCTTCATGGCATCCTGCGTCCTACTCATTCCATATGCAAGACTGCATATGAGGAAAAGTACAGTTTTGTACCTACCATAAATGTAGATGTCCGATAGACATGCAACTGCAGTCATAACATGTGGGTTGTCCTGCCTCAGGCAGCCCTCGGTCGGCCGGATTCCAAAGTCTGGGTCCGACGTCAGCTGATGTCGCATTTCTCTCCGACATCAGAGCGGCTGGAGTACATAAGCATCAGCCGACGCCATTTTCTTCAGTGTTTCTTGCCCCAGATGCCAGGTGCCCTCCAAGGAAGGCTGTAATCAAATTGAAAGACAAACAGGATTCCAAACAAATAAATGAGCAATAAAACAAATACACCATAACATATATCCCCAGCTAAGAGTAACAGGGATAGGAGTGGACCCTAGGCATAGAGGGGTATGGAGGGAGGGAAAATCCGACTGCAGTTGCATGTCTATCAGACATCTACATTTATGGTAGGTACAAAACTGTACTATGTCCTTCAAGAATGCAACTGCAGTCATAACATGTGGGTAGAATACCATAGCTTAGCTGGGGGAGGAGGAATGCTCTAGGAAAAAGATGGTGTGGCAATCAAACCCTGCAGGACTGCCGAAGCAAAGCCTGCTCTGGATCTGGAGTATAGAGGGAGATTGTAGTGTTTGGAGAATGTATGCACGGAGCTCCATGTAGCAGCTTCTAGAATGTCCTTGGTAGGCACCCCTCTTAAGAATGCTGTAGAGGTGGCTGTAGCTCTGGTGGAATGTGGTCTGACATTGGCTGGAACAGTCCTTCCATGAAAAGAATAACAGAATCTGATGCAATGTCCAATCCATTTAGAAATAGTCTGTTTTGAAATTGCTTTTCCTTGGACTGCAGGGGCGTAAGCTACAAAAAGTTGTTCAGACTTCCTACTGGCCTTGGTTCTGTCCAGGTAGTATCGAAGTTGTCTGTGAATGTCCAAGGTATGCAACAGTCTTTCCCCCTTATTCTCAGGATTGGGGAAGAAAGCAGGCAGATGAATGGCTTGATTTAAAGAAATCCTAGATACCACCTTTGGCATAAAAGTAGGGTTGGTCCTTAATGAAACACTGTCTCTATGAAAAATAATAAAGGGTGGTATTGCCATTAGGGCCTGTAGCTCCGAAACCCTTCTTGCTGAGGTAATTGCCAACAGGAAAGCTGTCTTCCATGAGAGAAATTGCAAGTCAACTGAAGCTGCTGGCTCAAATGGAGGTAGAGTCAGTTTTTCTAAGACAAAATTGAGGTCCCAGGCTGGCACTGGGGCTTTTCTTGGTGGCTTAATGTTCTTGATTCCCCTGAGGAATTGCCTTAGTAAGGGGTGAGAAAAAAACAGGAGGATCAGTGCTGTATCTAGCTGAAATAGCAGACGCATGTATCTTTACGGAAGAATATGAGAGGCCGTTCTTTAACATGTCTGCCAAATATTCCAAGATGAGTGGGATGTTCAACAATGATGCATCATGTCCCTTGCTGGTATTCCAATTGCTGAATCTTTTCCACTTTGCTAAGTAAACCTTTCTGGTGGATGGTCTTCGAGCCTCTTGGTATCCGCTGAACTTCCTTGGGGAGAGATAAGCTGAAGTTATTTATGGGATCTCCCAGGCTGTTAGCTGCAGTGTCTGAAGATTTGGATGCAGTGTTTCGAAATTGTGCTGAGTCAAAAGTAGAGGCCACTGGGGGAGGGCCCACCTCCTGGTGCGACATATGCTCCGTAGTAGTGGGTACCAGTGTTGTCTTGGCCAGTCCGGAGCTATTATGATTCCCTTGGGTTTCTCTGTTTTGATCTTTAGTAATACTGAGGTCATCAGTGGCAGAGGTGGGAATGCATAGATTGCTAGGGAGTTCCAGTTGAATGAGAGGGCATCTATTTTCCAAGCTTTTGGATGGTATGTCCTTGTGCAAAATTTTGGTAGAAGATGGTTGAGGTGAGAGGCAAATAGGTCCACTTCTGGCTTGCCCCATGTCGAAGTGAGTCTGAAGGCCTTCGGATGTAACCTCCACTTGTGTGGATCTGTGAAATTCCTGCTTAGGCTGTCCGCCAACACATTGTCCTTTCCTGGAACAAACTGGGATTGTAACTGGATGTTTAGGCTCAGTGATTTCTCCCAAAGCTGCATTGTCAGTCTGCAAAGGGGGTAAGAGTGGGTGCCCCCCTGCTTGTTTATGTACCACATCACAGTGGTGTTGTCTGTCCGTATCATTAAATGGCCTTGCTGGAGTTGGTGCTGAAAGGCCTCGATGGCATGCATTACTGCCAGCATTTCCTTTTGGTTTATATGCAGATGTGTTTCCTTTGGAGACCATTGTCCTTGTATACACCTGCCTTCCATGTGCGCCCCCCATCCAAGGTCTGAGGCGTCTGTAGTCATGGCCTGTGTTATCTGTGATTTTTTGAATGACATACCTGTGTTTGCCTGGCTCACCGAGGCCCACCATAGGAATTCCTTTTGTAGGCATGGAATGAGTGGTATGATTGTCTCCAAGTTGTTGCTGTGTTGAGACCAAATGCTTTTTAGGTACCATTGAAGCTTTCTCATGTGTAGTCTTGCTAATGGAACCAGGAGAATGCAGGATGCCATGTAACCCAGGGCCTGTAGGAATCTCCTTGCAGTCATCTGGGTGAGTTTTGCTAAACCTTTGAAGTAATGAGTTAACTTCTCTTGCTTGTCTTCTGTCCGGTAAGCCATCTGAGAGGCTGTGTCTAGTTTGGCTCCTAAGAAGATTATTTGCTGGGATGGCTGCAGTCTTGACTTTTGGAAGTTGACTGTGTATCCCAAGCTTGAAGCAATCGTACGACATAATCCAGGTTTTTTGTCAACATCAATTTGTCGTCCGCTTGTATGAGGCAGTCGTCCAGGTACGGGTAAATTTGTATACCCTGGAGCCTGCAATGAGCAATTACTGAAGCCAGGCATTTTGTAAATACTCTGGGCGCAGTAGATAAGCCAAATGGCAATGCTGAGAATTGATAATGCTCTGGCCCTGCAAGAAATCTGAGGTATCTTCTGCAGCTGTGTCTGATAGAGACATGCAGGTATGCCTCCTTGAGGTCCAGAGTAATCAGCCACGACCCCTTGCCCAGCATGGGAAGGAGTTGCTGTAGAGTCAGCATTTTGAACTTTGGTACTATGAGAAAAGTGTTTAATGCGGACAAGTCCAGCATTGGTCTCCATTGAGATTCTTTTCTTGGAACACAGTCTTGAGTAAAACCCCTGGTCTTGTTCTTGTTGTGGAACTCTTTCTATTACTTTCATTCAAGTCAGCAGAGTGATTTGCTTGATAGCCTCTGCCCTCTGATTTTGTGGTAGGTTTGGCATGCCTTGTTTTCTTGGTAAGGTATGAAAATGAAACCTGTACCCTCGGTCTAGAATGTCCAAAATCCATTTGTCCTTTGTCAGTCTGTGCCAGTTTTCTGCAAACAGAGATAATTTCCCGCCCAAGGGAGCTTCTAGTCGTTCCCTGGTAGGCGGTAGTAGAGGAAAGTCATTGAAATTGTGGTTGTGGGGCAGGTGAAACCCCTGCGTCACTTCTTTGGTTTCCTGGCTGCCATTGTCGTCCCCTGTAAGGACCTCTGTATTGGCCTCTTCCTCGGCCACGTCTGTTCTTACCCCTTTGAAACTTTTCTGGATTAGGAAATGACCAGTTTTTTGAAGGCCAATTCCTACTGAATCTGGGGGGTTGAACCTGGAGGAAATCTTTCACAGTCTGAACTGATTTTGCTTTTTCTTCGATGGTCTTTAACACATCCTTAGCATTTGCACCAAAAAGCTTGTTCTTTTCCAAAGGTGCATCCAGAAGTTTTGCTTTTACATGATCTGGTAGAGGTTGATCTTTTAACCAAGCATGTCTACGAATGACTGCCCCTGTCATAGCTGCCCTACATGAAGCTTCCAGTGCATCATATCCACACTGCAGGAAGTGATTGCTTACTTGCTGAGTGTTATGTACAGCTTCCTGCAAAATCTTCCTGTCTAAAGGATCAGGAGTGGCTAATGTTTTTTGTAAGTCTTCTAACAGATAATCCTGATATTGTAACATATGAAAAAGGCAGTTTAAAGCTCTCATAGATAAGGTAGTGGATGTGTAAACCTTTTTGCCCCATCTCTAATGACCTAGCTTCCCTGTTAGAGGGCAAAGGATTTTTTGAGGTGGAGGCTGAAACTCCTTTAGGCCCCTGTGAAATAGTTTCCAAATCAGCAGTATGGGCCCTGAATAAATGGGAATGAGTTTCTGGGACCCTGTAATACCTGTCTGGCTTGGCTGGAGCAGGAGGCAGAGAATCAGGGGTAGCACTAGAGTCAGAATACAAATCATCCAGAACATCAAGTACAGGAGGAATAGCGAAGGGCCTGTGCTGAGGCTTCTTAAGGAAAGTCCTACGGAGTTTCCTAGAATCAGAATATTCCTGACCTTGCCACTTGAAATGTTCCCTCATGGTGTGCAGAACTTCCCCAAAAGAAATATCCTCAGAAGGGGAGGCCGAGGGGATGGAATCTTCTGCATCCGAGTCCTCATAGGTCTGGAAGAGCTCTTCCTGTCTATCAGAGTGGACAGAGCCCTCAGAATCTTCATCTGAAGGAGTAGGGTCAGAGGGTTCAACCCGGGGCCTTTTATCAGGAGGAGGATGGGCCTGTGAACCTCTAATCATGGAAATTAAATCAGCAGCCATGGACATAATTTGTGTCTCTGGAGTCGGCTGAGGTAAGGATTTAGTAATATGCTTTGTTTTGCTGGCTGCCTTAGCCCTAGTGTAGGCCTTAATAGACATGGCCATAGGGGGCCTGGCAGCTCCACGTGCAGGAGTGACCTTGTCTACAGCAATGGTTTCGGGCATTTCCTCGGTTTCGGTATCCGGAGGAAAATCTATAACTGGCGGAGTAATGTCTGTAATCGGAGTCGTCGGTAATGCGGTGTCTTCGGTTCGGAGCGGTGGAGAGACCGTCTCAGAGGCAACCGGAGCACTCGCGCTAGGTTTTGGCATGGAGTTGGTGGTAGACGCGGGCCGAGGATGTCGGTCCCGGCCTTTCGC